>NW_004797599.1:126639-128242 GCF_000002075.1 Aplysia californica
CCGATGATGATGATGATGATGATGATGATGATGATGATGATGATGATGATGATGATGATGATGATGATGATGATGATGATGATGATGATGAAAATGATGAAAATAACATTCCATACAGGACGGTACAGAGGAAGTGTCAGACAGATAAATATCAGCTGAACACAACAATGGATCAATAACCAGCTTGGTACGATATTAAGCTTACGAAATGTCCATTATAAGATAGAGGTGTCTTTACCCTGGCGTAAATGTCTCCAGAAATGTACGCAACCTGCACATTGATATCTTCATCTCCGGGCACAGTGTTGTTGTTGTTCTTAGCCTCAGGCTTCTTTTCCAAGGTATCATCTTTGGAAGCTGTGGGACGCAGTTCCTTCTGAGGAGTCCAGTGGGTACCTCCATCTTTGTTTGAATCTATATGTCCCATTTTTTGTTTTTTAGAGTTCTTTCTTTTCGCACTCGGTCCATCCTCAGATTCTAATGCTGATGCCGCACCTGGAATAGCAGACTTTTTCGTTTTCTTGTTGTCTTTTTGGGCTGTTATCTCATTCATTTTGCGCTGCTTGGTTGGGGCTGGAGTAAAATCCTCGTCCTCTTCCGAGTCAGAGTAAAAGTATTCTGGGTCCGAGCATCGTGGCCTTGTAATGTCGCGTCCTTCGAGTTCCACCATATGCTTCTTGATTCTGGATTTGTTCTCGTTGCTGGAATATAAAACCAAACAGTACCTTGTTTTTGTTTGTCCTAGTAGAGGTTTTACGGCGCTAGCAACTGCATAAGGTCATATGAGCGCCAAAAAAGTATCTAAGGAGAGGAAAAAATGTTAAAGATAAGAGAATAAAACACTTGGACAGCAGACTTCATTCTTCCAAAACCTTTACAGTTGACAGTCTCTGTAAAAGCAGAATTACAATTTTATGGCACAAGCCACGATCTTCAACTTTCTTCTTCTTTTATTTCTTTTTTAAATAGTATTAAAGTCTGTCTGGATGTTTGTCTGGTCATCTGTCTGTCTGTCTGTCTGTCTGTCTGTCTGTCTGTCTGTCTGTCTGTCTGTCTGTCTGTCTGTGTGTGTGTGTGTGTGTGTGTGTGTGTGTGTGAGAGAGAGAGAGAGAGAGAGAGAGTTTGTCGAAGTAAACAGTCTTGACAAAGAAGAACAAGCTCTTTTTCATAGCAAAATACTCTTTAGAAAGTCCTATCCGTACCTCAAAGCGTTATACCCCACCAGATGTGTGGGGTAGTTTCTCACCAGGTGCTTCATCCACCACAGGTAAGAAGACCGCCGGTAGAAACAGTCGACGTGGTTCCACCCAGGCGAGCAAGTGAGACTGGCGTTGCCAAACATCAAAAGAAAGAAAAAAGAAAAAAAAATGAACGATAACTTTATTTCTCGCAACTTAGAAGATCACATGTTACTGTCTTTTTCAACGTGAAGGTGCACATGTATTTATTTATTCCAAAGTGGCACAAAAAGAAATAGGGCGTTTACATTGTTTGAAACACACCAGAATCCGCTATAATAAACTTCCTGGGTGTTGGTTTTGAGGCTATTTCAGTAAAGGTGTGTTGTCGTGTTATCATCTCGCAACTGAGGAAGAGGGGGGGG
>NW_004797599.1:129497-141997 GCF_000002075.1 Aplysia californica
TCTCTCCCTCTCTCCCTCTCTCTCTCTCTCTCTCTCTCTCTCTGTGTGTGTGTGTGTGTATGCGTGAGTGTGTGTGTGTGTGTGTTTCTAATCTTTAACTCAATCTTACACCCTGAAGATTTATAAAAGTGATGTACCTGCATGGTTGGCCAACCTATAATATTCGGTATTCGGCTTTGATTTGACGTCCGATGGCCACCTGTGTGGGAATTCCCCCATAAAATAAAAAACACGGAACCACCATAACTCCAGAAACGAAACGAACTGTCGTTACTGAGCTTTTGTTGTCATCGAACGTGAACGTGATGGCGATGGGTTATTCCGCTGACTGATGGAGAAGGATTGTCAAAATAGAGTGCTCGCTTTTCCCTTTGAGAAGTAAATGAAGGTACTGTCCTATTTTCGTGTGTGGTATTACTGCCATCCCGTTGTTAGTCTTGAATGGTTGTGAAACGACCCTACGTCACTAATTCATCACATGAATGAGTGACATGAGACGAGACACTGCATTGCAGTTGCAGACATGGACGTGATGTATTGTTATTGTTATAGATTTTCTAGATCTAGATCTAGATTTAGGTTTCATTATCATTTAGCCTGTTATTTTATTATGGGGCATGACACGTAGAATTCATGTTGTTGGTTGATATTGAGACGTCGGTAAAGTTTTACTTTTATGCACTCCCACAAGTCACACACAGATGCACTGATTTGAGGGCTAAACTGCCATATTTTTTGCTGTAATTTTAATAGTCTAGTATAATCAGTCCTAATTGCCAAAACATCAAATCATTGTGAAATGCAGGAGGGCATACCCCCCTGAAACCCCCCAGATTCTCCTTAGGTCAGGGGGGGGAGGGGCGGGCCCCCGCCCCCATTATCATCCAGTGCCAGATCTGCGACAGACATCGGCAATCATGGTTTTCCATTCATTTCTTTGTCCGGATGCTCTCAAAAAAGCTATGTTTCCCTGATCTTTCCCTGTTACCCATTTGTTTAGGTTCCCTAAATATGTTGTTCTGGGCCTACAGCAAAAATGATGGCCATTATTCGTGTTCAGCATGCAAAATACTAGATCTAGATCTACTTAGAAAAAAAGTATATATATAACGTGTACATGAGATGGGTGCGCATGCATGAGTTTTTAAAAACTGAGACGTCTGAGTTTCAAGTAAGAATAGAGAGAAAGAGAGAGGATGTCTGTGTGTGTGTGTATGTTTGTTGTATATATCATTTGTGTGTGTATGCACGGAGAGAGAGAGAGAGAGAGCTGTTAAGTATGTGACTTACTAGATTACTTTTTGGGTTTGGGTTTGGGGTTCTAAAGTTCATCACCATATATGGAGTGCCAGATCAGAAACAGACGACAGGTCTGCTTTCATGGCTTGCCACTTATAATTTCTCTGCTCCGATAATATGCTCTCTAAAAAAACTGTATCTAGTCTGGGAGTTGTGTGTTTCATAGTATGTGTGTGTGTTACAGGTGTCGCGTATGTGTGTGTTGTTAATTAATGGTTTGCATTGTGTTTTTCTGCCCTTTGATTAGTCAGGTGAGTGATAATTCTGTATTGAACAGCACCTAGAGTTAGAGCCTTCATAGCTTAGATTCCCATTATTATTTTTTTTTAAATTATTACGTGTGTATATGTTTATTGTTGTTGTTGTAATATTGTCCTGACCTTTCCCAATCTTTATGCAAATGTAAGGGCTGATATTTAAATGTGTATAGATCTAGTCTATAATTCGAGATCAAAGCTTTGTGACTGACACTACTGACAGGCTTACACTACAGTGTAGCGCGTGGAGAAATTGTCAAGATGCGGAAATCTTGTCATGACCATGTGAATGATAAAAAAGGAATGACATGTTATTTATATATATATATTATTATATATAAATAAGAAAAAAATCAGGACTTGAAAGTCTGTTCTCTATGTGTGCGTGTTTCACTATAATGGCATGGTCCATCACTGTGGTGTGTGTTCGCAACCTAGGCTGCCCTAAAACTTTGCAAATCGATCAATTACAGTGCATTTAAAAAAGTCTAGAAACACTTGTTCTGCATACTTCTTGGTTACTCCTCTTTACTCTCGTGCACAGAAGCCTCACATCATGAAATATACAATATGTAAAAATGTAGAGATGTAGGCGTTTCTGATTACGAACAAAACGAAACCTTTTTCTTGTGTTACTTAATGACTTGACTGGATCTTTTCTAGCCCTGGATTTTTAGACATCTACCGCAACAGTTCTGTGAGTTCTTTCTTTATTTTTTGAAGGATCGCTTCGTAAACGACTTTCAGTTTAGTAAGACTTTGCACTCTTCTTTCAAGAACTGAAATATAACAATTGTAGTTTTCTTAATCATTTGTTGTCCTTTCTATCATTCTATCATATATGACCTCAAACCTTCTTATTTTGCATTTGGTTTGCTCAGATTCTCACAAGTTTTTTTGCATTCTCTTCTCGATTCAAAGGTGATAGTGTTCAAAACCACTAAATTTTTATAAATTTCTCATTTTGCAAAATTGTGAATCAGTTTAGAGTTAAATGTTTGGGGTTGGGTAGGGGGGGGGGGGAGTATGTATCTATCTCTCTAATTTTAACACTTCAGTCTTATTTTTAGCTTGAAGGCATTCATTAGAGAGTTGTAAATGCTAGCTTTTACTTTGAGGTTGACAAGGGAGTTTCAAGGGAGAGAGCTAAGAAAGGGTTAGATTTGGTATTTGAAATCTAATATATGAAAAATTTTAATATTCAACTCTTGTAGGTTCAACAGTTGAGATGAAATATAGGCCACAACAGAAGTACATTTAAAAGTGCTTCACTTAATCATAGAAAATAATCATTAGAGATTCTCTCACCCACAAAGTGGGCACTATACTAACTTGTCTATTTCACAAAAATGAGATGAGATTCAAGAGTTTGGCTTCCTTTTTGTTTCTGAAAATAAAACACGGTTTGGTTGTTTGGTTTATTTGTTTGTTTGTTTTTATTTGTCCCCATGATAGCCTCTTGCTGTTTATGACTGCAGAATGACCATAGTTATAGAAATATGTGTGCATGAATGGTATATAGAATATGCGCAATAACATTTTCATATTCCGCACTTATATAATTTTATGTCAAGAGCACTGCTCGAGTCAGAAGATGGAACTGGAAGATTATTATGTCAGGAGGCACTTACTAGAACTATGGCCAAGTTTAAACCAATTGAAGTTGAAAATGATAAAGTGCTCATGCTTCCACTGCCTGACACATAATACGTATATTTTTAAAAATACTTGTCTTTAGTGCGCACATTGGTGCACTCACACGCCTCCTCAACAGGGAACTGCTGCTTTTTTTGTCCTAATCCTTGCTATCGTCATTTTTCGTCTACTTCTTTTGTATGTTTGTCACACTCTTCTGACCCGCTATTTCTGGGGTGCCTTGATAGTCGAAGCAGACTTTGTGCTGTTGAAGCTAGAGAGGTGAGCAGAGTAAGTCTGATTCCCTGTAAGGACTTCTCTGTTGACATCCACCCCTTGGCGCTCATATGACCTTATGCAGTTACGAGCTCCGCAAAACCTCTACTTAAACAAAACTAAAAACACTTTCATTCATCAATTTTGTTGTGTTTTAAAAAAAAGAAAAGAAAAGCAACAAATGTTATATTTTCTTCATGAAAGGAACTACAATTCACGTACTGGAAGCATCACACAGATTTGTATTATCTAAATCGCATTCGGCGTGCAACTTAAACTTCAAATACAAACTTGCCTACTTTATAAAAAATCAAGCCACACACAATGTCGAACTGGCTGCTATTGTGAAAATCAGGATAAAATAGCTATTATTGTTTGTACAAATTTTCAGAATCTGACTTATGTTTGCTCTTCTTGACAACTTTTTGACATCCGATATTTATAATCTTAAATAATGGTATCCCTGTATTTTTCTCCCCAGACGAAAATGAACGTGAGCATTCCTGGGGAGACCATTCCCCAGCTTGTGGAGTTCTGGGCACATGCTCCAGGTTCTGACACTCCAGCCTTTGTGAGCTTTGATGAGAATGGAGAAAAACGAAGCTTGAACAGGAGACAAGTGTTTCATTTTGCAAGGAGGTTTGCCCATAGACTGCGGAGGCTTGGGGCAAGAAAAGGGACTATCATTTGTAATGCTCTACCAAACTCTCTTGAGCGACTTATATGTGATTTTGGAATCGTTTTCTCTGGCGCAGTATCTATGAATGGTCAGATATTCCGTGCAGATGGTGAGGACTTTTTAGACTCTTTACAGACTTCCGAATGCTTTATGGTGATTGTTGGTCCTAGTGCTGCCAACAGAGCAAGAAAATGTCTCCTTAATGAAGTACCTGAAGGTTGTGAAGACTCAGTACAGTCGACCCGACTGCCCCATCTCCAGAAATTGTTGTATTGTGTCCGAGATGATTGTGATCCTACGAAAGATTTCATTTCTTCTCTAGAAGATTCAAGTCTTCCTGAGTTCATGGAAAATGTAGTTCCAAGTGAATTGGCCTCTGTGATGACAACATCAGGCAGTACAGGTTACTCAAAGTTGGTCAAACTAACCCATCAAAACTTATGTCACTTCTGCTTACAAGTAAAAGCCATTGAACATTTAGCGAGCGGAAGCCGTTTCATCAACTGTGCCCCCCTTGGCTGGGCCGGAGGCTACCCTCAGTGGTATCTCTCCTGCGGAGTCACTCGCTATTTTCTAGACATGCATGATGGACCACCTAGGGACCTACCCGCTACAATATGGAAAACGATTGTTGAAGAGAAAGTGGTCTACGGCTTTTTATCACCCATGTATGTGAACGCAATACTGTCAAATACAGCATCCTGGCAAAATGTTTCGTGGAAGCCCAAAACTTTGTGTCTGGCAGGTCAACCTGTGAAGAAGCAGCTGTTGGACATAATTGGAAAATTATGTGAGTCTGTGGACATTAACTATGGTATAACAGAAAACAATCTGGTGTCAACTCACCGAATCACCGATTCTTCTACGTATATTGATGGGTGTGCTGGATACCCTGGCTTTGGTGTGCAGGTTAAAGTTGTTGACAAGCAGAGAAATGTAAGTACTCGATAATATATTAGTATTGGAACCTGTCTCAGAGTATCTTATAAATCATGTTTTCATACCCTATTATTTAGGGTAATTTTCAGTACCAAAAGGTATTTTAAACTGAGTTTTGCTTTTTATGCTATTTATGTGTCTAATGGATAGACAGATTTTACAGTGTTTTTGCTCTTTTCACAACTTTTATACAGTGTATTAACTCTAGTATTTATATAGTCATCTTCATTAGAGCATCCATTTATTTTCAAATTACTGAAATAAACTTTCAGTTAATTCCCAGGGCTTTGTTTTAGTTATAAAGCCAATTTATTGGCTCATAGCAGATGAATTGTCATTATAAATGTAGTGTTGAAAGTTGAAAGGGAAACTTGGTTCTTTTGATCATTTATCCTTTCATTGATGCATATACATGTTGCTTTAGTTTCAGAGTCAATTTTTACTGTTTACATTAATTCTTAAGACAACAACTATATGTTACTCATAATATTCAATGTATTTTTCAAGGAACTTCCGAAAGGAAAAAGTGGTGAGATTCTGGTCTGCAGTCCATCCCTCTGTCAGGGGTACTTGAACAATGATGAGGCCACCAAATCAACCTTTACAGATGACGGCTGGCTGTGCACAGATGATGCTGGTTATGTCGGGGAAGATGGAAAACTCTATGTGAAGGGACGTCAGTCTGACAGCATAATGAGGGGGGCGTACATTCTCTACCCTGGCTGGCTGGAAGTGAAGCTCCGTGAAGTACCAGGGGTCAAGGACGTGGCAGTGGTTGCTGTTCCTGATAAAGTGTTGCACAATGAAATCTGTGCATGCGTACTGACAGATGACGTTATGGGGTCGGTTGTTGGCAGGTTGCATGAAAATAATGCTGCAGATCACAGTGTCGATACCGAAAGACAACAAACATCTGTAATGCCCTCGTCAACAGTTTCGTCTGTTAGTGAAGAGAGTTTCAATGAAGATGTAGATGAGCCTGATAATGCTTCATTTGGTTTTCTGCGTTTGCAAAGCAAAGGCTTAACTGACCATCTTGTGAATACTCAGAATGATAATGACTCTAAGTATGGAGGTGTAAAGGGTCCATCAGTAAGTCGTGCTGGAAAGTCAAAAGAGTTGGAAAGGATACGAACAGAAGGGGTTCATACACAGCTGACAACATCCTATAACAAAACAAAAGCTCTAGAAAAGCCAATAAAAGGGGAGAAAGGGAACCACGGAGATTTGTTGTCACTAGAACAGAGACTCAGAGAGTATGCAGATGGTCTGCAGGTCTTATCAGAAAAAGATGCCATGAGAATGGTGCCTAAGTACTATATCTTTGTAGACAAATTTCCTCTCACCAGTACTGGAAAATTGAGTAGAAAAGAGGTACGCAAAACAGCCACAGCCTTGTTAGACCTCTGCTAAATGTAGATTAAAGTTACTCCTGAGGATCTGAGAAAAAAATGTGTGTCAAGTGATAGTGCTTTCAAATGACTGTGAAATCCTAGCGTGTGTAAGTATGTTATCTGTGTAGTATCTTTTTCTACTTTTTTACTGTTGCCTTTTAAATAGAGATACAAATTGTAAACTGCCAAAAAGTAAGCAAAATTATGATTGTCATAAAGTATTACTGCTCACATTTGTTTGCTCTACTGTGTTTCAGTGACTCATCAATCCATTTAAAGTTGCAAATATTCATGCAACGTAATGTTTGTTCTACCTCAAATCTGCTATCCCACTTAAATTTCATGCTGTTGGTTTTAAATAGCGTATATTTTTTTCTCAAATATCTTAATGTAATCAGACTACAATTTGCTTCTGATGAATATCATATAATGTGTAAAAACCATAGGGCTGCTGAAGGTGATACTGATAATGGATAAGTGGTGTCAGACTTCACTGTACCCCTTGCTTTGAATGAGAGATGTACTACACCAGTACAGTGTATACTTTCTACATGTGTTGTGTCTTTCCAAGGTTCTTTTATGTCGTGATGATCTTCAGATTTATATATTGAGCTCTCCCTGTGTCTCAGATTCAGGATTTAACAGATCTCTTGTATATTTGCCTTTTCTGAGAAAAAATTCATTGCCACATTTACATGATAAAAAAGATGTTATATATTATGATATTTACATACAGAACTTTTTCTTGATGGGAGGCTATGATTATTTTAGAGCTGTGCATGAGTAGTTCCCTCAGTATCACTGACATGTGGCGCAAAAGTGGTGGAGACTTTTCTTTCCTTTTTAAAAAAAATTCTTTTCTTTTCATAAGGTGAAGTTGACTTCATGAGTTTCTGTTGACTTTCAGTTTATGATCAGCAGTCTGT
Source organism: Aplysia californica (assembly GCF_000002075.1). NCBI lineage: Eukaryota > Metazoa > Mollusca > Gastropoda > Aplysiida > Aplysiidae > Aplysia > Aplysia californica. Next base: position 136,903 of record NW_004797599.1, read on the forward strand.
TCCAGCTGCCACATTCTCAGGTTGTTCATCGATATGTCACTTCCAATGTTTGAGCCGAACACAGTTGTTTTACTTTTTGTAATGCCTCATGCATCCACTTTATAGAGTTACAAGATTGTTTAGAATTAATTGTTATCCTCGCAGGGAACTGCAACATTTGTTACATTCTATGTTCAGAGTAGAATGTAACTTAAACTGGCTTGCCACCTTTTTCAGTTATATCTGTAAGAAATAGACTGATCTACTGTCGCTCTCAGATATCTGTTGAGGGTGTGCAAGTACTCAAGTCGACTCAATTGTTCAAGTAATCAGTTACTGCTAGTACTCACTTGAGTAATTCTTAACTACTCGAGTACTCACTCGAACCCAAAATCTCCCTGAGTACTCGAGCTAGTACACAAACGCTTACTTTTCAACTCAGTTGGGGACTTAAAGTAGAAATGGTGTTGCAATTTTAATCAATTTTGGTTGTTACTGTATATTGTAATTCTTTTTCTTCTTTTTTTTGGCACACTATTCAAATCAATAATTCGAAAATGTTGATATATTTGTTATTTTTACGATTGTTAATATTTTATTTTTTGCTATTGTATTTTTATTATTGAATAATCTGTAAATTTTAGTTTAGGCATCAGCAAATGACACATTGAGCTTGTGCTGCTCAGGATTCAAGTACTCAGGTACTTGAAGACTCACTCATGTGTATTTCATCTACTTGGACTTTGACTCAAATCCAAAATACTGGACTCGCACACCCCTAATGTTTTTGTGAGGTGATAGGCTGCTCTTTTTGTTTCTTTAATTTTAGACTGCTTTTTATTGTGTGTGTGGGGGCTGCTATTGAACTACATTCAACTCTGTCGTACCCGCTGAGTACATGAGGGGTATTGTTTGTTTGTTTTTTGGGTGGATTTTGTTTTGTCTATGTGAAATGATAAGACTCCCAGTCTGTTATTTCTCTGATGCCTGCAAAACATGATATACTGACCTATTGTCTCTGTGACATCTGTATAGGATCATTTTGTTACCTCACTCTCGTAAATGTGAGAGTCCTAAGGTTGGCTTATTGTCTTTCGGATACATTTCTATGTAGGTAGCATCATAGACTGATTTATGGTCTCAAAGTGTATGAGATCACGTAAACTGTACCCTTATCTTATTTTTTTCCAACATCCTGTTAGTTTTTAGATTTTTAAGTTATTATTGTGTACTGTGTCTGACATGAGAGAAAGATCTTTAGTCTTGATCATCAAAATCTACTGTAATGCAATTAAAGAATTGCGCATCTCTGTGACATTCCTCCAAGATCAATAACGTATATTAATATTATAATCTTATCTTAACAGTCTCACAGGACTGACCACTTGTCTCTCTGACATCGACTGTTGTTGTATTTTACATGCTGTGCCTTCTGTACAAACATCTTTATTTTGATTGGTTTATACATCATAATAAATTATAATCTTCCTGTACATTGATGACTACTTACTTAACATAATTATATTGGGGGAGTTCTCTTTTGGACAAGTCAGGGACTCAAATAAATTGACAAATTCATTGGCCAAAAGTGATGGGAATGGCTTGTAGCCAGTCAAACAAAGATGAAAATCTCTGAAAATGAAGCAACATGATGCCTTTTAACAAGCAACATTCAAAAGATTATATCTTTCTTTTTTGCCTGCACATCGTTCCCTGTTCCAAGTGGAGGTGGCGAATGGCAAAATGACCACCAGTTGAAGATGAGGGTTTTAGAAATAACTTAAGAGAGAATACCTCCTGCTACCAGAACTGTGTTCCTTTTTGTCTATTATGACTATTTTAACTTATTTTTGTGTCCATGCAAAGCAAAGTTTAAGATCAGGCCAGGTGGTCTAGTGGTTAGGCTACCGAACTAGTAATTGTGAAGTTGCTGGTTTGGGAATTTGAGACCCAGCTTACCTCGACGTTGTGTCATTGGGGACAGGCTATATACACAAATTGTCCTCACTTCACCCAAGTGTGAATGGATACCTGGCCGTAGACAGCAAAAGATGTTGTCATTATGTTAATGGTTTCGCATCTGTAAAATGGCTGTTTGCACTGTATGCTTCTCAGGAAGTTGTGACTGTTTCAGAATGCTTCTGCTGGAGTAATACAAATTGTAAAGCTATAAACTTGTTGTTGAGTGGGATTTTGTACTGTACAAATGCTATTATTATTTTCTTTGTATCGTTCTCTGCCAAGAAGTTTCTTTCATTGTTCAAGTGTTGTGCAACCCAACTGGTATCCTGATTAAATACAACTATTGTTTACTATAATATTATATTTATTAATAAATACTTACATTTTAAGATTACTTATTCATATTCCTAAAAGGAATCAAGGACACTTAAAATTAGAATTTGAAACTCTGGTGTCTTTAGCTATCTTTATAATAAAGCTTCATCTGTTTTTACTTTTTACCAAGGTTGTGAATATGGATATGACACGTCTTGTGATGTTCTATTTATTTTTTAATTTTTGTGATACAATACTCATCATTCCAACTTCTAAAAATTTATGATCAAGTGAACAGCATTCAAATTTTTCTTGTAAGGATATCAATGATCTTTGTTCATCTCCTGATGACATACAAATATCCTCAATTTTTGCTGTTATATATATATAGTTTTCACTGCATTCCCATAGCTCTTGTCCTGAGTTGTACTTCTGTGTTCTTGCACAGTTTTCTTTTACATTTATATCTTTGATTATAGTAGAAAGTATTGGTATTTGTATGAGGTTTACAGAATGTCATTTTGCGATTTGGTCACAAACAGTAATATTGTGGTGGCATGTACCATAAAAAAGTTTGTGACAGATCAAAAAGATAAATACTTTTAGTTTTACAGTGAGAACTGCTTTAGAAGCATAGCACAAATTTATTTTTTTCCTGCTGATTGTCCGTTGTGTAACATTTAAGGGGATTTTTATGAGGAAATCTTTCAGTGTCAGGTTTTTTTTAGGAACGTTGATGAAAATAGCATGAGGTGGGTTTCCATTTAGTCTTTTGAGATCTCTACAGATCAGTTAGGAACATTTGAAAACAGCACAAGTTTAAGTTTACAGTCATCAACGTTTTTTTAGGGGGGTAGGACTATGAAACTTTGCTGTACTGTTAGGTCTTGTTTGTTTGTTGGTTTATTTTTTGGGTTGTTGTTGTTTTTATTTGGGTGGGGGGGGGGCATTTTATTCTTACGTGTTTGTGTTGTTGCTTCGTTTGCCCATACCCAAGGGACATGTCACCACATGATACAATGTAACATTAGTATTAATATGTTTAGTATCATTTTTAGACAGAGAGTAGTTTATAAATCTTTTTTCATGTACCTTCTCCTATCTAGCAAGTATCATTTTTGATTTTAGCTGTGCTGTGCCAAAATAAACGGCTTTGGGGATTTGGTTCATATAATCTTTGTCACTAGTGATTTTTTCTGCAGGAGTAAATTGTTCTGCTGCTTTGATTGGACCTGGCCTGCCAAGTTTCATTCATGCTGGTTGGAGAGGAAAGAGGCGTGGGATGGGATGGAGCGAAAGTATCAGCATGATGAGTTATGGCCGCTTTTTCAACACAAAATTAAATCTCAAAATCCCAGAATGAGTCGAAGTGCACTGTAACATGCTCATGTGAGTTAGATTGCAGTTGCCTATACAAGCAACTTGACAGTTTATGGGGCACTGCAGCCAGTTTGCTGAAAGTATGAAGACTGGCTGTTCAGTCGGACTCCATTTTCTCAGCAAAGTGGATTCAGTTATTTTTATTAGTTTGTGTAAAAAAAATTTCGTAGTTTTCTTAGTTGATTTTATGTTTTTTATGCTTCAGTTCTCTAGAAGACATTTCATTTTGTTAAACATAATTTTGTATCAAGAAACTCATATAACATAATTAATTACTGCAGACGAAATAAAACCAGATTATTTTTATAATATTTCAGTGTACACGACTTTTTTGCTTCATAGTAAATCATAGTGAATCACCCATAGAATTATGGCTTTTACAATGTAATTTGATAAAAATACATTGTAATGTTATTAGGCAGTTAACATCTTTTGAAAATCAAATCTTTTCTCTTGGACCCCGGCGGTATGGTTTGGGAAACCATGCTAACTGTACTCAAATAAAAAGTAGAGTGTCAGCTTATAAATTGAAGTTGTTCCGATCATAATATTATGTGTCACGACATGGTGGAAGCAGGCGCTCATCAATTTTTAAGCATATGAAATTATTGCATGATATCTTTTTAAAGCTTGTTCACATTTCTTGCTTTCAATGAAAAAAATATCCACCCATATCTAATAGAAGTCAAGATATTTGCAGTTGAAGGAGGTAGGAGTTGCCAGATTTTAGCGGTAAAATCACCGAGAAAATTGAGGCCAAAGTTTGGTGAATTCTATTGCTTGAGAGTCCTTGGAAACTGAAAATGTACGTTTTTTTGCCTTTTATCGTTTTTCAGTAAAAATCCACACAGAAATGTGTTTTTAAATGGAAATAAAAGCTGCCGAGCCTTAAAAGAACAAAAAATCCACAAAAATTGCCAAACCAGCAGGAAAATTCCGATTCCTTCGATATCCTTATTTTGAAAAGTGCCCGATTTCTCCACGATGCCTCACATATAAATTTCATCTGAAACATGACTTTCCCAGTCAGGAATAGGCCTCCATGGGACAAAGTACATTGAGACATGTTCGTGTAAACGGAGATTGCTCAGGTTGTTCCTGCCACAACAGACACAGAAAACACTACTTGACGATTTTTAAACTCTTTTAATTTCCATTGTCTCTCCCATCTTGAGTCCACTCAGCGGCAAACCATTTACAAGTACAAGCAGCTCAATTGTCTTAAGCCCACAAAACAAATTTTTCTAAAGAAAAAAAAAGACAGTACCAGTATAATTTTTCTAAAAAAACAATACCATTGTATTTAAATTATGTATTTTTTAAAACTTTTCTCAACAAATGAAATTTAAATTCCCACAAAATAATTCGTCATTACATACCTCTGATACCGCAGATTAAGAAACTTAAAAAGAATTTTTTTTTTCAAGTTTTGGGCACAGTACATCTGAACAGCTGGCTA
>NW_004797599.1:144497-157901 GCF_000002075.1 Aplysia californica
ATTTTTAAAATTGTGTCCATGCCATCAGCATCAATCTCTTCTTGTGTCTTGCTTTAAAATGAAACAAGGCGCACGCGTTTTCCATTCTTTTATCCTTGTGTCGATACCGGGTACATGTACTTTTCATCACACCACCATCATCAATGCCTTTCACCCCTGGCAGGGTATAGGCCACATACAAGCTCCTTCCATTTATCTCTGTCCTGGGCCAGCCTTCCAAGCTCGTTCCAAGTGAGCTTCATCTCTCTCATGTCTCTTTCCACGCATCTCCTCCATGTTTCTCAGGGCCTGCCCCTGCCTGGTGCTCCTTGTGGGTTCAACTACAGTGACTGTCTTGTGATGTTTCCGCTGGGCTTTCTTAAGGTGTGTCCCATCCATCCCTACTTTCTTAGTCCTTTTTCTACTTCTATATCCTTTTGTCCTGCCCTTTCCCACAGCTCTTCATTTCTTATGCTATCCTGCCACTTAATTCTTAGAATACTCCTCAGTCGTCTGTTGATGAAAGTCTGCACTTTATTCAGTACTGCTTTTGTTGTCTTCCAAGTTTCGCAACCGTTGAGGACCACAGACTTGATGTTGGAGTTAAAGAGTCAAATCTTGGTGCGCAGTGAGATGTTGCTTACTTTCCAGACTTTTTATAATTGATTGAATGCTGACCTTGCCGGTTCTTGCTTTAACATCTGCCTCGGTTCCACCTTTACCATCGATGACACTTCTAAGGCAGGTAAAGGAGTCCACTTCTTCCGGGGGGGGGGGGGTGTCTTCCACTGTCAAAGCAGGGCTTGAAATTTTACCTAGCTTCACTACTTTTGACTCGCCTGAATGTATACGTAGACCAACACTCCTTGATAGGCTGTTGAGTTCCTTTGTCTTTTCTTGCTTCTGAGCATGTGTGTGAGAGAGCAGTGCAAGGTCATCGATGAAGTTAAAGTCGTCCAGCTGTTGCCAAGGGATCCACTGTATTCCATTACGCTTGACTCTAGTGGCTTCTTTCATGACCCAGTCAATTGAAGAGAAAATGGGAGAGCAAGCATCCTTGTCGTACTCCTGTCTGTATCTGGAATGGTTCTGAGAGTTGTCCTTCGTGGAAGACTTAGCAGTTTGTTCCATTGTAGGTGGCCTTCACGAGCTTGACGATTTTGTCAGGTATTCCAGAATGCCGCATGAGTTTCCACAGAGTTTCCCTGTCCATGATGTCAAACGCCTTTTCATAATCAATGAAGTTGGTGAATTCCATTCAAGCGATTGCTCAACAATGATGCGCAGAGTAGCGATCTGGTCCACACATGATCGGTTTTTGCGGAATCCTGCCTCATTTCCTCTGAGCTTCTTGTCTGTTGCCGGCTTGATTCTATAGCTGCGCAATTTCCTCTCTAGAAGGTGGTTCCGTAACTATTGGGCGGTCATTTCTGGCTGGAAGAATTTCTGGTTGGTTTTCTGGAGGTGGTCTGTTCAAGGCTTTTCATGACAGCAGTGGTTTATTTTCCAAGTCTACACTGCCACAGCTACTTGCCTTGATGTTCTCCAAAATCTCTCTTATGTTTCTATATCACGATGTACTCAAATTACGAATATATGTAAATACATTTGTCAATCCTCAACGTGTTTGAGAATCCCATACCCAACTGTAATTATAATAATATATAACCATTTTTAATTAAATACCCACTATATACAGATACCGTCATGGTTATATTATAAAATATCATTATAACATAAAATAAGGTAAATATTTTTTTGCCCCTACCCTCACGTACAAACAGCTCCAGGCACTTTACATAACTCCAAGTACATGAACAAAGTCATAAATGAATAATATTGTACTTACTTAAAGCGAAAATTTAATCTTTGTACATGTGCAAAACGTAGTACTGAAAACAAAGCTACTGAATTAAAAATGATTTCATAATATGTCTATTACACTTTTTGTACCGTTGGCAACTTTAGTTTTAGAATTAGACTCAGAGGCAGGCTATGTCTCTAAGGGGTTGAGGAAGGGAGTGCCAAACTGATGGAGCAAGGTGAGCAAAGGGTTTTTCAGCTAATTCTTTACCCCTTTTCCTGAGAATTCTTAAAAGATATTGTTCACCTGATCTCAGTTATTGAGAAAGAACACAAATCTGGTTGACATTACAAAGATATTAACCTTTATTTTATTAACACACTTAAGGCATAATATTAATATTGCAATTTTATACGATATTTCTGTTGACACGGGAAGCCAATACAATGTTCTTAACATAGCTTAGAAGAATGATTCTGAAAAAGCCGAGATATGTGGAAAATGGTAGTAGGTAGGATAGCTAGTACTAGTAGACAATTGCAATATTCAATACATGAAAGTAGAAAAGATAACACAAGAGTTTTCAAGGGCATATGTATGGTAAAATAAGTGTCGATTTAGGACAGGTATGGTAAAACAGTTGAATTTTATCACAGCCATCTAAATAAGTTTAATTTAGCAGAGATTACAACTCATGAAAAGTTACACTTTTAGTGAAAAAATTAGGATAAGCCACCACTCATGTAAGTAGTTGTTTGGGGGTATTTATGTGTGTTTAACAGCGCTCGCAACCGCATAAGGTCATAAGAGCGTGCAGAACACATTAAGCATTTTCAATTTGGTAGGAATTAATTTTGAATTTTGCCCTGGTCATGGCCGAGCCTACTCTTATCGATTTTGGATCAATAAGAAAGACACCAGTAAGAAGGAAGCAAAGGAGTGGGGAAGGACAGGGTAGTTGGCGGAAAGTGGAGACGAGAGCAGAAGACAGATTCATGGTTAGAGAGCAGGAAAGGAGGTGAAAGGATACAATTTTAGAAAAGAACATTTTCCGTCGCTGTCAGGTTTTGAACCTGGGACTTATTGAATGAGAGGCAAACTCCATACCTCAAGACCATAAGAGTCCCCTCAAGTAAGTTTAACAACATAGAAATATATTTATAAATTAAAATAGAACACTTTTCCGATATCAAAAGACTGCAGTACCGTAGTTCCAAACAGTGGATAAAATAAATAAACAGTTTTGCGACAAAATGGGACAATTTAAACGCCATTTTTGAAGTTTGGCCGAAAATAGTGCTGCCGTCACTAGCAAGGTGATACATTCCAGAGCCAATGGGGTTTTTTCTCCAAAAATCGCCATTTTTCTTCTTAAAAAGAACTGCAGAAAGTTAGGCTTTTTTTCTTTTTTTTTTACAAAACACTACAAAAATGGTAGACCTTTCTTGACAAACTGCGATATATCCTTTGCACATCAATGAAGTTCTTTCCTCGGGTCACGTGAATTCGCTTGTGGTCGATGTGGCATTTTGTCCAAAATATGTGAAGATTTCTTTAATTTATAGGATAAGAATCCAACTTTGATTTCATCAATTAGCAAATGTCAACTTATCCTTACATCATGTTTAATCTAAATCCAAATTTGCTCAAGATTATTCAGTAAGTGGGAGAAGAACATAAACCTTCATTTTTTTTCTCAAAACCAGAAAACGAATGGTCACATTTTGACATGAAACCGTTCTAATGAATATTACATTTCTCTCTCAACAAATCTCACTTCATAAGCTTCTGGAGTAACTGCAAGGCCAAAGACGCCTTTGAGAGGTGGGAGTTGACCCTTCACAGCAGGTTGTATGTCAAACCGTTGGCAGATCCCGGCCAGGAAGAGGAAGAGCTCCATCTTGGCCATGGACTTGCCCAGACAGACCCGACGACCTGAGGAAACAAAGACAAATGGTAGAAGTATGGAGAAGCAATTGCTTTGTTTCCATTATAATCATAAAGACAAAGTATGGTAAAACAATTGCTTTGATTACATAAATCATATTATTAGAGAGTCTATGGTGAAACAGCTGGGTTCATCATACTCAATCGAATTTGAATAAATTATAGTAAAAATTACAAGACATTAAAAGTCACAATTTCAGTTAAAGAATCTATTCTAATGAACGTGTATGAGTATCAACTCACATCTTACCCTGCATGCCTTTCCCAACATACATACAAACAGACATACAGGTGACAGAGTGAGCAAACCAGAGGCAGAGTATAATATGATAAGGGTTAAATGCCTCCTGAAAAGCTGTGAGGCTATTGAAGAGGCAGGACCTTCCATTCACAGCTCATCTCCAATAGATAGAGTGAGCCAGTTGGGTGGAGAGCCATGACAACTCCCCAAACAACCCAAGTTCAAGAACATCAAGGACTCAAACCAGGGTGATCGAAATCACAGCCCAACAAGTTACCAACTGAGCAAACAGAGCACCCTGATAGAGAAGGACAGAGGTATTGAAAAGAAAACAGAAAAGACAGATGTATTTATCTGACCAGGGAGACAGGTGTTACAACAACATGCATGACAATCAAAACACAACAAAATAACAAGAACAACCAGATGTAAGCCACTGCTGAGCTCTCACCATTTGGCACTCTTTATGAGATAGAGTTAATACCTTTTGCCGAAAGATGCACTCAGATGACCACCCATCAAAAAGTAGTCACCTCAGCCTTGCCTGACGTTCACAAATCCCTCAACCACCAGGCACCTATAGCACTTGAGTGCCTCTGCAGCCTTTTAAAACATTAAACAAAAAATAACTTAATCTTACCCAATGAAAATGGCACAAATTCGTTAAAGACTTTCAAGTTTCCGCTATCATCCAAAAATCTCTCAGGACGGAAGTTGTGAGGGTCACCCCAAGATTTATCAAAGCGCAGCACAAAGTCCAGAATGGGCATGATCACAGTGCCTTGTGGGATTGTGTATCCACCAACAGTTGTCGTTTTGATACACGAATGCTGAAGGCTGAAAAAAAATAATACTATTGAAAAGGGTTAGGCTACACTTATTTCAATTAACTTCAATGTTTAATATTGTTTAGCTATGTTAAAGACTTATATCCACAAACAATATCAGTTTGAGCTGAAGACAAAGGCATCAACAAAGAAAAGACTTTAAAAGACTAACAAATTGATATAGAAGCTTAAGAAGGAAGAAATATAGAAAATGGTGCTTTAACAGTATGAGGTCTCATAAACAAAAGCGTTAGATTAGTTCTGGAGACACGAGTTCATGGTAGTACAAAGAAACAATGTTCTAACCCAATCACAATATCGTTAAAAAGGTAAATCAGAGGCTGTACTTTCTGAGGAAACTTAGGTCTTTCAATCTGAATCCATTCATCCTTCAGATATTCTGCACCACCACAATAGAAACTTCAATAAATTTTGGTATCACTTGCTATGGTAGCAATTTGGGAAGGCAGCACATTATAAAAATAAACAAGTTGATAAGAAAGTCATCAAGAACAATTGGTAGAGACCTAGATCTAGATCTAAGTAACTTTGAATATCTGCACAAGACAAACGTTCTAAAAAAAAAGGCGGAAATAATGCTTTGTGACCATAGCCACCCACTGACATCGGAATTTCAACTATTGACCCGCAGTAAACGATACATTTCCAAAAAAGCAAGAACAGACAGATGTAGAAATTCATTCGTACCAACTGCTGTGAGGTTACTAAACACACAGTGCTACAAATGAAACAGTGAGAGAGAGAGAGAGAGAGAGAGAGAGAGAGAGAGAGAGAGAGAGAGAGAGTTTTACGGAGCGGGTTGTCCCAGCACGTGAGACATGTATTTACTTGGCCTAATGTCCTGTCTTGTTGTGCGTTTGCGTGAGTGCACCTTTAAGTCTAACTTTTGTAACGTCTACGGCCATTGTTAACGACCAAGACATATTTCTCCCCGCGAGATATATAAAGATTGTCATTGTCATTATTCTATTATAAGACTCTAACAGACTCCAAATCTCTTTGACATTTACTGCTTCTCATCCTTACTCTATTCTAGAGTTGATCATGAACTCTAAGATCATTAACTCCTCAACAGCTTCATGACGGGCACTATCTGAGGCTATATATATTATTATTCCAGTCACTACTCAGTGGCTGGTCCTCTTGGTCTATTTGTGAAGGAACAGGTACATACTTTTGGGTGCAGGGGCAAAGAGCATTGATGAATCATTAGCATAATATTGTAACACCTAAGTCAGGATACTGAAGTCTTAACCCTATCCATACGTCGTGTTTTACTATCGTATCCATACGACGTTGGGAACTTTGTGCCACCACTTTCCAAAGAGAAAATTTGCTCGTTAATCCGATCCGTACGCTTTGCATAGTAGTCTGTCAAAATGTTTTATTGAGAAATACTGAAAGTTTCTAAGAGATTTTCGCACTAGAAGTATTCTAAAATGGGAAGAATACAACCCTGGGGGTACAAAATGACCCCAGGGCGTACGGATAGGGTTAATGTCCTTTACACTAGAATCCAACCCCCACAAATAACATTATGAAGATCCTCTTAAACGCATACATATAGAGCAAGAGGTATTGCAAAGAGTTTATCAAACCTTTAGTGTAGATGAAAAAGGGAAAAAAATCTAATCAGCACTCCTTAGATTGGAAATAACTTTAAAACTTAAGCAATTAAAAATTTCAATCTTACAAGAAGTAAGTTTTGTTTATAGAAAAAGCAACAAGAATACTGGAACATACAGGACCTTTGGCAAACAAATATCACACAAGCATGACAACCAGGTGTCTGTTGCGTGATACCTAGTAATGTTGCAAACTGATTCTGACCTAAAGGGCACAATACTGCCTAATCTCTGAGTCTCCATGATGCAAGCATTCAGATAGTTCAGTTTAGTCCTGTCCCGGATAGAAGGCGCTCGCTCTCTTCCCACAACGTCTTCAATTTCCTTATATATCTAAAGAAGAAAAACCATAAATAGAAACTTAAAAAGAAAGAAAAGTTCATATTCAATGTCAAATGTCACAATAATAATACATGTAATTATAATACATGCTGAGGCACCTTACTCAAGAAAAACAATGCAGTTGGTTGTCAATTATCTGTAAAGCTCTCACCTCAAGATTTCTAAATAGGAAAACAATGTTTGATAACTAGACACCTTCACCGTCATTTAAATGGGACACGTGGTACAGATGATATTGAAAAGGTAAAGGACATAAAATGGTATTTAATGTTACAAATAGAAAGAGACTACAAAATTTCAAAACTTCCTCTGACAAAAAATATTCCGTAAAAGAACACAGACTGAAATGTTCTACAGCACACTGACAAACGTTTTATGTTTCTAGCGAACAGAGACAAAAAAATCACAACAGCAAACTGACAGGAATTTTCAGCTGCAAACCCAAGGGCATTACCTTTGCCAAGACATCTGGATGGTGAAGCATGAACAAGACAAACCAAACAATGGTGGTGCTGGATGTCTCGGTCCCAGCCGCAAACAGATTGATAATCAGTCGTATCAAGTTCCCATCTGACCAAGAAATAATGTCATAGAAAGTTTAGTTTGTTTGTTCTTTACAGTCATTCACAAATGGTGTATTTTATAATATAGCTAAGAATTCAATTAAATGGGGGTAGCAATAATCAATTTATGAGCTCTTTTTACAAAGCTGTCTTTTGTCTTTCCCTCAAAATAAAGAACTTTTCATCATAGTTGTTTCCACATACAATGTCCCTTTCCATAATTGCCAATAAATAATGATTCTACACCGAAGACATAGACATCACACCATAATCTTAATCAATACCATTTCTTTACCCAGTTGTTATTTAGTGGTTTACTATGTCTCTTCTCGTCCTTTTCATTGTAGGTTTCTTCCAGTAACTATTCTAACGGCCATTATTATCTACTATCAATATCATGCCTCTTTTCCTACTTTGTGAAGTCGAGCCAGAAATCTCACAGCAGGTACTGAGCTGGTCTCTGCTTCAGAACCCAGTTATCAGGAGACAAAAGAGAAGTTCTAGAATGGATTTCAGTGTCCCGAGGAAGTGTGCATGCAGAGTGTACATTTCATCATCCACTAGTCCACACCATTCCAAATACCTTCATCACAACAGTTCTTTCTACCCATTTCAAATTTTACAGCATATCATCAGTTACAGCATAGCATCACTCCTTCTCTGCCTTGTCCACTCTTTCCCTCCCTTAAACACCCCAAACTGTGTTTTATTCAACTTTGTAACATCTTGTTTTGATCTGGCCTTTAGGGCCACTTTGCATGCCGAAATATTTTCAAACAGCTTTATGTGTAGGCTAATGACCAACATTCCCAGTATACATATAATGTTTTTATCAGTATAGTTTTTTTGTTTGTTCTCTAACAAGTGGCTGTGTACATGTGTGTGTGTGTGTGTGTGTGTATGTGTGTGTATGTGTGTGTGTGTGTGTGTATGTGAGGAGAGCACAGGTTCTTTATGTGAGAGACAGAGATTGAGAGAGAGAGAGAGAGAGAGAGAGAGAGAGAGAGAGAGAGAGAGAGAGAGGGGGGGGGGGGGAGAGATGGAGAGAAAGGGTCACTATTTGAACTGTATGGTGCTCGTGTTCTTTCCAAGTTATTAATGCACTATTTTTCAAAGGTGAAAGGTTCCTTCTAACAGTATGAATCTCACACTGTTTCTAAAGTTGTTTAGTCACAATGTTTTCTCAATATCAAGATTTATTTTCCTGCTGCATCGCACATTCATACTTCATATATGCACCAATTCAAAAATGTCCTAAAACTTGTCGTTTCAAAAGGCATTAAAGGAGATTTTAAGAAATTACAAAGAGTCTTATTTGTACGCTCAACTACAAAACACAAATCACATTTCAACTTTTGATCCTGTTTTCTCCAGGTGTCATCAAAGTACTCTAGGCATAATCAAATGCCAAACGGTACATAATTAAGCTATTGAGATCCTTTTCTTTCTTCAGCAGCTGGAGGAAAAGCTCCAATAGCTTCACAATTGTAGAGTGTGAATAGATGGTTGGCTGAAGCATTTTTTTGTATTCCTACATTTATCCTCCTGCCCATATCTTAAATAGAGAAAATATTATTTTCAAAAATTCAATTCCTTTTTATCTTAGAATTATGGTCAATCTACAGCATTTTCTGATATTCAAGAGATGTATTCAAGATGTTTCTATTAAGATGATCACATACCGTCCATGGTCGTAGCAGTGCCACTTGCTTGCCTCTTCCTCATCTCTCGAATGTACTCAGCTATCAGGCTATCAGTGTTGTTGTCATCCAAATTTTTTCTAATTGGCTCCACAAAATTATCCCTATGAGGGAAACCAGAGAATACAAAACATAAAACTTTTTTTTTCCTTTTGGTTTACAATGTTTTTATTATTGTTATGTTTGCGTCAGAAGAATTATAAAAATGATATTGAAGGAATTTGTTAAATATTGCAATTTAAAAAAATAAGAACCCATACTCATTGAGTTTTCAGTTTTATAGTTGGGTTTTATAAAGTCACAGGGGAAGAAGCAATGGTATCGTTGCAATTATTATAATTAGCACTATGAACTGTTGGTACTTAAAAAGCATTTCAGAAGCTTATAATATTCTAAGTTGAGGTAAGACAATTTAGGATTAACGTAGAATAAATAAATATACAGCTTAGAAACAAGGCTATTTCTTTTCTAAACTCATATTAATAATGAAACACAGCATGCCCCCACCATCAAGGTACAAAATGACATTTCATAGAATTATATTTTACCTGCCCTTCAGTCAGAGTAATCCTATGGCCCCAGGAGACTGAGAGAGAGAGAGAGAGATCTACCCCCCCCCCCCCCCCCCGATACTACTACTGAGACTGTCCGTTCTTACATATTCTTAAATAAACCCCCCTGAGATATAAATGTGTGGATTCGCGGATTCTTTTCGCAAAACCCATGATGACGTTGCCGATGACATTAGACACACCGCTGTCGGCACAGGCTTTTATATTGCCTGGTTCACCCTCTGGCTCGCTCTCCTCAAAAAAAAGGGACCCCCCCTTAAATATGCTTTAATTTCGGTAAAGAATTTCTCAATCTTTCCTCCCATAAATGGATCACCATTCAGTTATCCCACGACCCCTCAGTACACACACCCATATGCAAGCATGAACACACAAACATAAACACAATTACACAAAGATGCACAAATTAACACCCATTCACATACATATATGAAGCAGCGTGGTGAAATCGGGCGCTCGTCAAAATAATGAAAGTCAAGAAACTGGCATTTTTCCGCAGGTTAGGGAATTTATTTCGAACTTTTTTGTTTGGGCTCAGCACCCTTCATGCCCATTAAAGAACACATTTCTGTGTGGAATTTTACTGAAAAACGTTATTTAAAGGCTTAAAATATGTAAATTTTTAGTTTCTACAGACTCTCAAGCAAAAAAGTAACTCAAATTTGGGAGCCATTTTCTCGCAAATTTACCTCTGAAACCAAGTAACCCCCTCTTTATTCAGTCTCAAATACCTCAACTCTAGAGAAAAACAAGAGAACAAACTTTACTTTAAGATAATAACTCCACATGCCCAAATATTGACGAGCACCAGATTCCACCGCGCCGTGACACATGTACTCCCATGGCTTCTTTCACACACAGAGGGGCATTCACACATGACTAACTCATCAATAAAAGCATACTCACTTGAGATATTCTTTAATTTCTGTAAAATACTCCTTGATTGTTCTTCCCTTGAACAGGTCACCAGGCACAAAACGAAGCCACGGATAAACGTTAAGAATGAAAGATCGACCTGATAATACAGTCTGTCCAAAAAACAAAAAACAGCGTTTCACACAAGCTATGAAGGTCTCAATGATAAAGTGCATCATCCTTCATCTCTAAAGAGAAATTTTTTCATGGTTAAAAAGGATATCACCCTCTTGAAATGGGTTCCAACCATGACTGTTTATTAAATGAAAAGTGAAGACAAAGATTTTACTGACTTCCAAGACAAACCCCACAGCAGAGATCTCAAATCCATGGAGGAGGATATTTTGCGCTCCCTATGTGATGTCAAAATGTAATGTTTGTTCGGCCTGCACATCTTTTTTACTTACACCTTTTTAAAATTTTTAGTAGCACACATCTGTGAGAAAAGTTATTTCTAATGTGAACTTTAAACAGTCAAAATACAGATCCAAACTTGCTGATAAGCATCTTCAAGTCATCACTCACTTCCTGCGTACTTCTTCAAGCCAAATTTGAATAAGCTGTGCAAGGGGAAGCACACTGTCAGGTCTCTGGCAGCAAGGAAAGTGTTAGACAGGCCTTTGTTCTGAAGAGCCGTTTATGTTCTGAACTTCTATTAATATAAATTGAGAAGATTACTTTTTGTTTAAATAATTGAAACCCTTTTTTTTAAAGGAATTATTTGATGCAGCCCAAGTACACTCAGACTCTACATCCAGAGGCCCCGAGGAAATTTGAGTTTGAGACTCTTGCCATAAAATAGGATTGAGGCGGCACATAAAACATATCGAAACGTTGAACAATTGTGAAGTCTTGCCTCTTTCTGTCAACTTGATAATACCCCCAAAAGTTTAAAATCGATCTGTCCACCAGCAAAAGATATTCTAAAAAATGCAAAGGTTTTTCTTTGGGCCTACTCTATTCTCACCCCGGGTGAGAATAGCGCAGGCGAGCCTTTTGGCTATTCTACCTGAATGAGATAGCCTTTTGGCTATTCTCACCTGGTGTGAGTTCATCGTGATAGCCTACGCCAACCAGAGTAGCGTTCACCGTGAATTCTGTGCCGTAAACAAACGCTCCAGCGCGCTTGTGTTGAAAGCGTGCAATTTTGTTTGTGGCCAGCGAGAGAGAGAGGGGGGGGGGGGAGAAGTGCGAGAAATTCTGGGCAAAACAAAATGGCGACCCGCGTAGTTTGGCTCGATTCGAAAAGTTAAAAGTTAGGCGTAGCGTCTTTGTAGACCAAATTAATTTAATTTTGTGTTTGAACATTATTTTATCTTTGTTTTTGTTTTATCTTTGTTTTTGTCAATTTGATTGTCCACACCGATAGAGGGTATTCAGAAAGACAGAGAGAGAAAGAGAGACAGAGAGAGGAGGAGGAGTAGATCTTGCGAGAACTTGCGGGCAAAAACAAAATGGCGACCCTCGTAGTTCAGCTCGATTCAAAAAGTGAAATAGCCATAGCATCTTTGTAGACGATCAAATTAGCTTACTTTTGTGCTATCGACATTTTTTCTTTGCTTTTGTCAATTTGATCATCCACACCGACAGATAGTATTCCGAAATTAGGAAAAACAGGTCTTGTTTCAAACCGGGTGAGAATAGCCAACGCGGGCAAGTCTCACTCGGGGTGTGAGGTCGATTGTATTTTTATTTTCACGCCGGGTGAGGATAGCCACTTCCTTAATTTTTATTATTATCTAACAATATAGGCCTAGACAACAATGCTCGACTCTATAGGCCTATTGATTACTGAACAGGTGGAAACACCGCCCGTATACTACGATCCAAGATGGTGGCCTGGTAACAGACGAAAAAGTGCCTTATACGTTTTCAAAAACTCTTGTTTCATGTCAAACTGATCTAAAGCATTACCCAGACGTAGAATTCAATTATCTTTGACTTGCGGGTCAAACTAAAGGCTTGTTAGCTCGTACTTTTTTATATTATGGCCGGCTGTTTCTCAAAACGGTCAGGAAAATAAACTTAAACTCTATTTCTCCGAACGATTTCCGTTCTCAAGATTTGTTTGTTATTTGCGAATGGAGTATGCTTTGTAGAAAAAGCTCTAATCAAAGCCCTAAAATCTTTTTCCAAGTTTTTGTCCTCAGGTGTTGCCTTCTGCACCCCGAGAGTATCTTATAAAAAAAAAAATCAACAATTCTTCACCCCCCCCGAGTCCTATACTTCCTATTGCTTAGACTTTGAATGAACTTTGGCAACCCCAACAACTCAACTGCCGGTACTCACACCATGTCGTAGCATGCGACGCGAAAATGCCCAGGTTCACTGACTGGTCTCGATGACGAGCCCGCCAAGCTGAAAATCGGAAGGGGCTTCTGTAGGTGCCTGGAAAGACAGTGCCGATAGGGCCTGATTGGGTTTTCTTACCTACCGGGATATCGATAGGCTATTGACTTAAATATTCGGTATCAATGTTTTATCCGAAAGAGAGGGAGAGATGTGCTGATTAAAATTTTTCACTACGAATGATTACTTTTAAGCATAAGGGGACTATCCCCAAAAATGCTGTTTTCTGAGAAAATGGAAGGTAAAGTTTTTGCCCCTTGTTCAGTTTCTTTTAAAAAGACAAGGGTAAAGTTTTCTCTACAATGACTTCCAAACGAATGACACACCAATGAAGCCAGGCTTCTCCTGCAGGTAGGGCAATGCCCACTTTTGGTGTGGGTCAAGATTTCTGGAAACCTTCGAAATCTGGATTGGTCCGTTTGTCCTTAAAAGCAACCAAATATAGCATCTAGATCGAGATTCTATATGAAAATGAGCAGTAGCCTAATATTTCACTTGTCTTAAAGGGGATTTCGGGGG
>NW_004797599.1:158665-159773 GCF_000002075.1 Aplysia californica
GGAAAAGGGTAGGGGGTGAAGTGAGCAAGGTCATTCTTAAAGCAAACTTCATTCACGGCGCTGTGAACATAGCCTGCAAGCGAAGTCACTGCGTCCTTATTAAGTTATTTCCTTCTCTTGAACTGTTGACTAGCTGCGCTCGGGGAAAAGAGCCAGTCTTGTGAAGTAGTGAAGTCCTGATAAGAGAGTGGAGTATAATTTTAAAATTTATTTTAATAGTAATAGTAGCCTACCTTGCTTAAACCTCTGATAGGCTATGCTGAAGTAAGAGTGTGTGCTTTTTAACAGTATGCTTTAGTAAGCAAGGGGACTTATGCAGTAGTCGAAACCGCAACTGTTTTAGTTGCTTTTTTGTTTTTAGATCTCTCTTTATCATCCTGTACATTATAAGTCTACATCATTGGTGAATGTGACATGATTTTGTCTAATAAATTCATTTTAACGCAAAAATACTACTATAAAGCAAATTAAGTCTAAGCCAACCTAAGTAGGCTAGGTTGTGTCGTGTGTAGCTTCAAGCAGACTAGACAATCTGATGACAGTATTTATACTACAGTTGTGTGTGTTTTAAGAGTAGGGGTAGGGATGAGGCTTACATGATAACATATTGTTCACCTCGGATTGGGGTCTGTAGCCACTGTAAGCTACACAAAGACTAAACCTAAACTATTCTTTCTAGTGATTTGGATAGGCCTGAGCCCGATGATAGTGTACTTTAGTAAGTGTAAGGGATACATTCATATATATATATACTAGCTGGGTACCCCGTTCGATGAACGAACTTAATCGTCGAGTCATTGTGCACAGCATGTGAACGGAAGTCTTGAAATATGTCTTGAACACTGCTGCATTCAACTGCATTGAAATGCTAGAACTCTGTATGGACGAAACTGTTAGACTATTAGATTGCTTTTATCAATATACAGAAGGGAAACAATAAATCCTGGATTGTTGGTCCCTATATTAACATGTTGAATTATGTCCCTGTAATTGTACTTTTATTTATCTACCCTCACAACAAAGATTGTCTGATCTTAGTGATCTTTACTCACTCCTCCTTCCTGTTTCAATTACATGTACTCATGCTCATTATGATTTTTTTAGTCTT
>NW_004797599.1:162159-191483 GCF_000002075.1 Aplysia californica
ATTATTGCTAAACATGTACTGAGATACTTGAAGGCCACAACTGATCAAAAATTGACATTCAGGAAATCAGTGGACAAATTGACCGTATCTGGTTTTTGTGACTCAGATTGGGGAAACTCTGGAGACAGAAAAAGCATAACAGGCTACTGTTTCACACTTTCAAATGAAGGTCCACTTATCTCTTGGGAGTCAAAGAAACAGCAAAGTATTGCACCATCTTCTTGTGAAGCCGAATACATGGCAATGTCTTCTGCTACGCAAGAAGGAAAGTTCCTTATTGCTTTGATTAATGACATGATGAATCTAGATCTAAGTAATTTCACACTGAATTGTGATAATCAAGGAGCTATCGCTCTGTCAAAAAATCCTGTTCAGCACCAGAGGTCTAAACACATAGACATACGCTACCACTTTATCCGAGATGAAATCTCAAAAGGTCTAATGAAAGTGCAGTATGTACCCTCTGAAGACAATCTGGCAGATGTTTTCACAAAGCCTGGACCTCGGGTTAAGGTGCAGAAATTCAAAGCCCTGCTCATGGGCGACTAAATATTGACATCCAATGAGGATCAGAGACCCATGACACAATGAATTAAAATATGGAGTGAAATGTCTTAATTAAGATAACTAAGACTATGATTGATATATATCTAGATATAGATCTAGATCTAAATCTAGATCTAGGTGTACCATTATTGCTATAGATCTCATTGTGTGTTGTCATTATATATATAGTCTATGTGATTGTTATAAAACATTGCTATGATTGTTGGATATATGATTGTTAGCTCTAGATCTAGATTCTAGATCTAGTTTCTAGATCTAGATCTAGATATGAACCTATGCCATATAGGCTTAGACTATCTATGCTATCTATGACATGATGAATGAGTCTATGACTAGAGTCAGATATGATTATATACATGTTGTCATTGATATCTTCTAGACAAAATCTAGATTATCATCTATCATTATTGTTCTATTTATCATTGTTCTATCTATTATATCTATCACTGTCATATCACTCACTGTATATCATTACGATTGTTGCCTTGTAAACTTCAATGATGTTTATCAGATTCAGCATGCAACAAGCAGAGTTCATCTGTAACCATTAACTTGAATTGTAGACTTTGCCTTGTAGGGCCTAGTATTTAGCAGTCAGATTATGCTAGTTTTTGTTATAATCCTTAATTTATACGGTCCAATAGTCAAATGACTTTTGAGTTTGTTAAATCGGACCTAACAAGTTCCAAGAATCGTACAGTTATCAATGTGCATGTTAGTATATTTGTATTACTACATTATGAATTTGTTTAATCCTAACAACTCAGGATTTAAGTGGGGGTGTTAGACTATTAGATTGCTTTTATCAATACAACCCCAGTGCAACAGAAACAAAGGGTTTTGGAAAAATCGGGGAAAGCAGTTTGCGTGGATTTTTTCAAAGTTAGGTCCTAGCCACATGGATGTTGTGGACGCATGCAAAGTTTCAAAGGTGTGGGTTAGGTAATAAGGGAGGAGTTTGTGCACAAAACCTCCCAAGTCCTCTTTTATATATATATATAGATATATGGCCGATGCACCGTGTGCCCGGGTTAGGGGTAAACTGTAAACACTAAACTACTCTTCCAGATGATTTGGATCAGCCCCAAACCAGATGGTTGAATTTGAAATGTCTGCTTTTATTTTTAGTTTGTTTTACTTTTAGTCATTATAATTGTATTAATGTATGGGCAACCACCAGTTTTGTCCCCACTTCTAATGACTACTACTGGTTACTGGATAATAATATTGTTAGGGCGGTTAGGCCGGGACAGTAGCCTCAGTAGGGGCTGCTTGTGGCATTGTTTAAAGACAAACTGAATATGTGTCATGACACGGTGGAATCAGGCACTTGTCAATTTTTAGGCATGTGGAGTTATTGGGATCATCTGAAAGCTTATTCATTTGCCTTGTGCTTTCAATGAAAAAATACCCAGCTATCTTGAATAATAGTCAAGATATTTGCTATTGAAGAAGGTGAGGTCGACTGGTTTCAGTGGTGATATTAGCGAGAAAATGGCCGCCAAAGTAACTCCAATAGCTAAAGAGTCCTTGAAAACTGAAAAATGACCTACTTTGTGCCTTTTAATCGACGTTTTTTTTTTAGTAAACTTCACATGGAAATGTGTTTTTATATGGGTATTAAAGAGTTAATAAATGCCAAAAAGCTAAAATTTGATTAAAATTGCATAACTGGCGGAAAAATGCCCGTTTCTCTGATTTAGTTATTTTGACGAGCACCTGATTTCTCCTCGATTCCTCACATATTATTATTATTATATTAATAATAATGTTGGTGTTTCATATTTTTATTATAATTGAAACTCGAATCAACATTTCAACTGTTATGCTTATTCCTATTCTTCTTATTTAATCTGTTACCAGGTCAAGATTTGAAGATGTCATCAACTCCTAAGGCCAAAACTAACTCGGGGGCTGCAGGCACTGTGCTTTTGCGACAAGCCCAGCCAAAGTATAACTTTCAAGGGAGAAAATTGCCAAAAGAGACACCAGGAAACAAGAATAATTCTGATTCCTCATCAGATGCCGTCATTATGTCTAGTCAGAGCTTGTCTGCCAGCAACAGTATGAGGAAAGGGGGCAAACCAGTAGCTGTCGTCGGAGCTCAGACAAACTCAAGTTCAGAAAAAAGTCACGAGGCAAAAACACAATTAGTCGCAGCTTCTCCTATAAGCAGTGTGTCATCTATGCCCAATCTCACCCCTGGCACTAACAGTAGTGCATCTGGCTACATCCCAGGAAGTGGTCATGTTGCTGGTTCAGATTCTTCCAAGGATTCTCACTCCTCTTTGGGCATGTCTAGTAATCAACGAACATCTTTACCAGTATCGGCATCTTTTTCCTCCCAGCCAGACTTTGCGAACATGCAAAATTCAAATTCTACAGTCAGGCAAGCCACCATGGGCACTGGTGACTCTTTGCCTAGTCTAGAAGCTTCTCACGCTCAAACTTTAGCTGTTCAAGTTCTTCAGAATGTTCACTCAGGCAGGGAACAGTTAGAGGCTGTGGAAAGGGAGAGAGACAGTCTAAAGAAAGACTTGGAGGTTCAGCTTCAAGTGAATGCAGAACTGAAGAAACTGTTGGTTGCTTCAGTCGGAGAGGACCTCAGTCAGCGAGTGGAAAGATTGGCAAGGTATGTTGTGCAGTGAAGTTTTAACCTCCACATTTATAATTCATCTAAACCTGTAGGTTGCATGTTTGTATTATTATAAGGTAATATATTATAACAAGTCTGTATGGTGGTTTTCTCTTGGCTGTCTTTTTCGTTGGTGGTAGTTTCAGTGATTGAGGAATTTTTGTAAGAATTGCAAAAGTACTCTGGTTAAAGTACTAAGGGTTTAAGTTGGGTTTAATATAATAGTATTTTATTGGCCGTGTCACTTATTAGAGACATGGCTTTACTTCCCTAACTCGAAGTCAGGTACTCATTACTGCTGGGTGGGCAGGAGAGGGCGAAATATATCTGTGTCCGAACCGAGGCTCGAACCCGCACTTTCCGCTTCGGAGACTAGCTCACTAACTGTTCAGCCACTGCACCCTTCACTGATATACAAGAAAGAATATTAACTTGAAAAAATTCGCAATGGTCAGATTTCAAATAATGTATGGTTGCATCTATGAACACCCACGAAGTTAATCGTGAAATTATAAGACTTGAACTATATAACTTGTATGATGGAAACTACTTTTTAGCAATTAATTCTTACCTACACTACTCAACTTGCTGGTTGCGATGGAGTTTGTCTGTACTAGTTTCCCCAATTTTTTCCTATTAAAGGGACAGAGCTCAACTGTCTATGGACATTGGAGGGTTCAGCAAGAAAATGTCGGAAGACCATGAGAACTTTGACAAAGTCTCCATCCAGGCGGACATGTGGAGGAGCAAGTACTTGGCCTCAAGGTTGGTTTGATTTAGTTTAAATCTTTACAATGATAGTGATAACTGTGACAACGTTATTTCAGTGTCTACTTGATATACAGTGTAGCATGCACACTAAGCAAAATTGGTGGAATGCAGAAATCTTTTCTTTAATAAATTTATGTACGAATTTCTCTGTGTATGTGCGTTGTGTACAAAGAATATATGTACAAAAGAACAAAATTTGGTGCCTGAAAATCTAGTCACTATCTTTTGTGCCTGTTTATAATGTGTATTTCTTTGGAGTGTGCTTGACTGTATATCTACAGTTTGTCTTTGTATGGGCATTATCATCAAAACAGGTCTGGTGTGAACAAAATCGGATCATGATGGTAATTATACCATTTGCCAGTTTTTGTCTGAGGGTAATTTTGTGACTTCTATTATCTTCTGCTGGAATTTTAAATTTTAATGAACCTGCATTGGCTAGTGTGAAATTTTAGGCTAGTACCGCACTACGACATTCTTGTCCCACCGTCGATTTTTTGCATGTCAAAACAGATACTGCACTAGGACAGGACTGATCCGGCGCATAAGGCGGCTTCTTTGTTGTTGCCCAAGGCAGAGTTAAAAATGCATTCCAAAAATTTCCTAAATATTGACTAAATAAAAAAAAATGATAAGGTTTTCATTCTCAGCGATCCAAAATTAGCAAAAACACGTGGGGAACGCAATTTAATGTTTGATTACGAAGTTAAATTATATTTTTTGTGTGTGTGTGTGTTTCACCATTCAACCCGTACTTGGCCTAGATCTAGATTGCATCTTGTCTTTTATGTCTGATTGCAATAGCCAACATCAGCCTTATATACAAACATGGTTTACTTTCCACTGCACAAATAGTTTTCTGTCCAATTTAGAACAACATCCATTTTATTTGATGAGAATAAACTGTTTAGAAACAGCCGAGCGACTGCAGCTGACAATAAAGTTGAGAATCGAGATGCAAAACACGACCATACGGGCCTACTGCATGGTATTTTGTGTAGAAGCTTTGATCTGTGCTTTGACTTTCCTGCAGATGTGCAACGCACCGGGTGACCTTGATATGGTGAACTTCACCATTGACGATTAATTAAAAAATAAAATTATTTGCTAAAATTTACATAGTATCGAACAAATCAGGTTCCCTGCAAGTCATTTTGCTTATTTTGCGACGTTGATTCCGAATATGAAATCAGTTTTGAGATGCGATAATTATTTTAAAAAATCTGTGCCCCACATTTAATCCTGCGTGGTGGCAAATTTTTAAGTGATTATATGTCACAATGCGCAAGCTCTACAATCTTCACAGCAGGCGCCACCAAGTCAGGGACAATTTTTGTCCTTATGCGGTAGGCGGCTATATGTCTCTATAATCACAGACGATATTACCCCGGGACTGGGATAGTCCTGTCTTACCGATTTTGTAGCAATTCACTACTATTCTGGACTCAAATCGACAAGAATGTCCTGTTCTAATAGGTGCGGTACATTACACTCTAATTCAAAGGTTTCAAAATCCAGACAGGTCTGTCCCCTGGTCTGGTAGTGCGGTACTGTTCCGTACTAGCCTTAATGTGCAACACTGTTGAACCTGCTGTAGCAACCACCTGTCTAAGACAATCACCTCCTGTACAGTACAAACGATCACACCCCCCCCCCCCTCCTTTCTCACCATCACCTTGTGTTTTTATCTATACTATATTTATGTCTAAGATGACCACTTTTCTTTTCATTCAATGTGTGGTTGGTTGTCTTGGGCTGTTTTATCCGTATTTTGAAACATTATCTTCAGACTTATTTCCTTAGTTCTTGTGGAAAGAAGTGTTTCTTGCAATATATGCTTTGGTTGTTTTGTCAGGGTAATGGTGGAAGAGCTGGGCAACGCCCGTGCCTACTATGCCTTACAGTCCCACGATGCCCAAGATGCCCTGCAGCAGATGCTGAACGAACGTCACGAATTGAGGACCAACTTGCTGGAGAACTACAAGTAGGTCACCTCATCAGGGTGTCAATACATGAGTGGTTGGCGGGTGCTTTGGCTTGGTTTGCTCCTTCTTTTCTATCGAACATCTATCGTCTTTATCTCCCTTCCCATCTTTTTTTATGTTTGTCACTCTCTTGTAACACCTCTAATCTTCAACACTGAAATTGAAGAAACCAACATTTTTCAACAATTTAAAAAAAAATTCTCGCTGATTGAAGTTTGTGTTTAGAGGGAGTACCCGTGCATTTGTAAGTCTCAGTTATAGAGTAAAAAATCCTGGCCGTATGACGAAAGTGTATGTTTAAGTGGAGTGTGCCTTCGTATGGCCTGCTTTGAGGCAGAGACGACTGTACTGAGTTTAGTTGAATAACCAAAGCTGCTGTTGGACTTCTATATATGAAAGAAAAAATTCTTACACAGTATTTGAAAAGTGTGAATAGTGATTTCACACTTTGGAGCTTTGATGAAGTTCTTTTCATTTTTTTCAAAATCATACGGCACTAGTCGGGGATAGTCACGAGCCTGTGGTCACTACAGTCTGAGTTATCAATGGTCAAGCGTAAACCAGATTCCTTAAAACGATCTCACCCTGTACAAAGACGGACGTAATGCAATTCGCCCCCTTGATATCACAGCCCTACGTGCGGAAAGTTTGATCCTTAACTCGACCCCCCTTTTGTAATTGAATAGTTTTAAATTGACAGAAGTAGGGTATCGAACCTGGTAAATGATCCTTCACTTTTCTGAGCATTGTGTGCGTGTGTTTGCGTTCTTAATTTGAAGTACAATGTTATTAGTTATCCCTGCTCTCAATGGGGAGGATTTCAAAGAGGGTATATACTAAAAAAATTTTTGTTGGATATTTAATCCACACACACAATGCAGGTGTACACTACACAATACATCAATGATTGATAACCGGCCCAAATCTTGGTTCAGGTGTACACACACTAAAACTGATTGAGCCCAGTGACATCATAACAGTAACTGAACTCAAGCTTCATTTTATTAAAGAAAAAAGTGCGCGCATGTGTGTATGGGGGTGTGTGTGTTCAGTCTATGCCGTGGTCTGGAGCACGGAGGATGTCTGGACTAGGTTTACGTCACACAATGCGTGAATGCACCGAAGTTGCAATAGTATCGAGTACTCGATTTCTATGCGACTGCCTCATTTATACATATCGATAACGACAGGGGGCGAGTTATGATCAGCTTCTCCGACTGGTGAACTGTTTTTTGACCGAGGAGGGGGGCACGAATTCAAGATTCCCCCACAAAGTCCTGCCTAATACCTCAAAACAAATAACCCAATAACAATCGATTTGTCCTGGTGCTTTCTTATCTGTGTGGAGTGGAGATCCAAATTAATTCTGAGTAAAATCAGATTTTTTTTCTCGATGCTCTAGTGTCAGACATTGCAATTGACTTTAAATATGAAAATACACACTGGATATATTCTGGTATTTTGTTCCTGATTCACTTTTTACAAAAGTTTGAAAATGCCACCTCTGCAAATGAACTTTAGGTTAATTAATCCAGTGGCAAAGTGAGCAGTGAGTTCCGACTCAAAAAGTATGTCAAGCTAGTCTTGGTGACAGGAGGTTTACATGGGTGGTCACTGGGGTGTGTCTTTGATCAAGAAATGATAATCCTAGCTCTAGATTAACCCCCCCCCAACAAAACCAGGGCCTTGCAGAGCTGTGACAAGGAATGGCAAGTTTGGAAAATTGTTTTACGTTGGTGTATTGTATATTTGTGCATTAAATTATGAATTTATGTATGTATGTTTGCCTTTGCAGCTGATATTTTCTCTGGGGATTCATGAAGTGTAATATTTATTTATTTGTCAATTTTATTAATTATTCTATGTGACTTACAGGGGTTGTGATTTATTTGGTAAAGAGTAAAGTGATCTGATGTGGACCCTCCTTAATTGTTCTGTTACTTATGTGTGGACAGGGTACTTCAACAAGTGAAGAATGCGTTTGACCCCCTGAACTCTCAGCGGTCATCCAGCCTGGCTTCCACCAATGTCCTTGACCTGTCCCGGGCGTGCCAACAGTTGTCCGAAGCGGTTCGGTTCCGGCTGCTGCCCGCACACGTGGCGGTTCCCGTGGGCACAGAGGGAGATGAAGACCTGTGGGAGAACGCCGTCACCAGGGCCGAGCAGTACGCTCATGTGGTCAGTGGTCTTTTGTTTTGTTCTGATTGTGGTCAGTGGTCTTGTGTTGTCTTGTTTTGTATGTGGTCAGTGGTATTTTATTTTATTTTGTATGATTTGTGGGTTTTTGCTTTGATTTTCTATGTGGTCAGCAATCTTTTGTTACTTGATTTTGTATGTGGTCAGTGGTCTTGTTATTTCATTTTGTATGTGGTCTGTGGTATTTTGTTTTATATGTGGTCAGTGGTCTTTTATTTTGTTTTGTTTGTGGTCAGTGGTCTTTTGTTGTTTTGTTTTGTATGTGGTCAGTGGTCTTGTGATTTTGTTTTGTATGTGGTCAGTGGTCTGCTGTTGTTTTGTTTTGTATGTGGTCGGTGGTCTTTTGTTGTTTTATTCTGATTGTGGTCAGTGGTCTCTTGTTGTTCTGTTTTGTATGTGGTCAGTGGTCTCTTGTTGTTCTGTTTTGTATGTGGTCAGTGGTCTCTTGTTGTTCTGTTTTGTATGTGGTCAGTGGTATTTTGTTGCTCTGTTTTATGTGGTCAGTGTATGTAGTCTGTGATCTTTTGTTTTGTTTTGTTTTGCATGTGGTTCTGATCTTTTGTTGCTTGGTTTTGCATGTGGTCAGCAGTTCTGTTTTATTAGTTTGTTTCACGTGTAATCAGGGATGTTTTGTTGCTTCGTTTATATGTGATCGGTGATCTTTTGCTGTGCAGTGGTCTCTTGTTGTTCTGTTTTGTATGTGGTCAGTGGTATTTTGTTGCTCTGTTTTATGTGGTCAGTGTATGTAGTCTGTGATCTTTTGTTTTGTTTTGTTTTGCATGTGGTTCTGATCTTTTGTTGCTTGGTTTTGCATGTGGTCAGCAGTTCTGTTTTATTAGTTTGTTTCACGTGTAATCAGGGATGTTTTGTTGCTTCGTTTTATATGTGATCGGTGATCTTTTGCTGTGCAGTGGTCTCTTGTTGTTCTGTTTTGTATGTGGTCAGTGGTATTTTGTTGCTTCGTTTTGTATGTGATCGATGATCTTTTGCTGTACAGTGGTCTCTTGTTGTTCTGTTTTGTATGTGGTCAGTGGTATTTTGTTGCTTCGTTTTATATGTGATCGGTGATCTTTTGCTGTACAATTCTTGACCTATCTTTGCAAGGTTAGTTGGTAGCTGGAGGGCGCCACTGGGAAGTTCTACTTGTTTTCTTTCACTGTTTTTCTTGTTTGTGGGTGGTTAGTCGGTGCTCTGTGGTGTGTTTGCTCCTTCTTTCATGTCAGACATCTTTCTTTTGATCTCTCCTTCTTTTCTGTTTATTTTTTTCTCTTGTCTGCTAACACATCTAATCTTCGGCGCTCATATGACTTAATTAGTGGGTGGTTGGCGGGTGCTTTGTAATGGTACACTTCTTCTTGCCTATCTCACATCTGTCGTCCTCACTTCTCCTCTTTTTTGTGTTTGTTACTCTAATGTAACACCTCTAATCTTCGGCACTTATATTACCTTATTGTATTTCAAGTGCCCTAAAACTCTTACTAAAACTAAACTAAAACTAAGACTGAAGTCTCTTTGCAGGTTATTTGAGGGTTGCTTCTTTACTTTCCCTCTGTTGTTTCAGTCTTACATTTTCACAGCACAAAAATGACCTTTACTGTGTCGATGTTCTTCCCTTTACTCTGACAAAACAAGACGAAAATAAACAAGGTGGGTGGCTGGCGGTTGCTCTGGTGTGGTTTGCTTCTTTTTTCCTTTGGAACATCTATCGTCGTTTTCTCCCCTTATACTTTTTTATGTTTGTCTTGTTACTCTCTTGTAACAACACCTCTAATCTTCTGGTGCTCATATGACCTAATGCAGTTGCCAGCGCCGTAAAATCTCTAAGAAAAAAGAAATTTAAAAAATAAACAATGACTCACTTATTCCCCCCCCCCCCCATCTCCTTCTAGGTTCTGTCCAGGCCCTGTGAACCTGTGGGCTCCATCCAATCCGGGTCATCCCATCTCCTGCCTGTGATGGGAAGCAACACCCAGGGCTGTCAGATCAATCGCTTCCACCCACACACCCGCCACGAGAACCTCACCTTCAACTGCTGCACCAAGTGTAAGGGAGACATCAACGTCCTGTGACAATGAGTAAAATTGTGTGGACAACGCCGGGAACACGTGTACTCAAACAATGAACGTGGGTGGTTGGCTGGTGCTCGGGTGTGGTTTGCTCCTTCTTTCCTATCAAACATCTATCGTCCTTATCTCCCCTCTTTTTTAAAAAATGTTTGTTACTCTCTTGTGACACCTCTAATCTTCTGGCGCTCATATGACCT
Organism: Aplysia californica; assembly: GCF_000002075.1. Classification (NCBI taxonomy): domain Eukaryota; kingdom Metazoa; phylum Mollusca; class Gastropoda; order Aplysiida; family Aplysiidae; genus Aplysia; species Aplysia californica. The sequence goes on from NW_004797599.1 coordinate 172,577, forward strand.
CATGCAGTTGCGAGCGCTGTAAAACCTCTACTAAAAAAAAACGCGGATGAACTTTTCTTTTCTTTCACTCTATTGTTTCTGTCTGTCCGTTTGTCTTACTGCAGATGGTTGGAGGATGCAACTGGTAGGTCCTACTTCTTTATTTTCCCCTCTTCTGTTGTCTTTGTCTGTCTGTCTGTCTCACTTTTCCCAGCACATTCTACTTACTGAAAGAAACAAAATTTGTCTTACTCTGTCCTTGCTGTACATGAACTGTTGTTGTATGGATGTGCTTCTTTTTCACCAAACTCATGGACGGATTGTATATTGGCTGTTGTTTGTTTTTTTTTACTTTCGATGACTTTTATTGTACTTTTAAAATGTTCTCTGCGGAAAATTTTGCGATACCTTTTGAGTGTCAATCAAAATTTTGGATTTGTTTCTCAATAAATATGTCTTCATTTGGGGACGAAGGGCTACCTGTACTGTGATATTTTTAATACCCAAATGTAAACCCTGTTGGAAAGAAGTGGGTTTTTGAAGGCTCCGCTATTTAATACTACTTCTTTGCTTTCCTCAGGCCTCTCTTGTTACTCTGTCTGTCATACTTTATCTCTGTACTAACTGACGGTTAATTTGTGGACATAGTCAAACATGGGAAGGGATGTTAGATTTTACATGGTTGGGGGTGGGGGTGGGGGGGTTAACTACATAATAAACAATACTTTGGACATTTTTGCATCAGTTCACACAATATCAAGCAAATAAAATTCAATCAAGGGGACATTTGTCAGTTTGCAAAAAATTAATTCATGTGTTCGAAAAATGTTTCTTGAGGAAGAGCTGACTACTAGTCTCTCTTGGATAGATTTGACTCTGATGAACTGAACTGATTCATTCATACTCATATATGAGCAGGGTTTTTTAAGGGAAGATCCCACCTCCTAAATGATCGATTGTTGTGTTGATGGAGGTGTAAAAAACCCAAAAATTTCATGGTTTTTCAAAGAATGCTGTGAGCAAAAACACCCAAAAAACCCAGACATTTTGAACAAAGATAAATATACGTGGGTACCAAGCATTCTGTCAGGCAACAGCAATCAGTTGACCTTCCCTCTGGTCCACTCTCGCTGGTTTGATGTCATTCCAATCTGCCAGTTTGCGAGAGTCCACGACTGCCTTCCTGTAGTGTTCTTGATGTTTCCGCTTCATCCTGCGAATTTCTTTCCGTGCCATCCTCCACGGTTCGTCTTTCCTTTTCCTTGGTAGTGTGTTGTATCCGCGCAGTTTCTTTCTCGTCTGACTGGGCAGGATGACTGAGGAGTGATGATGGAGAGAGCAGTGTGGCCTTCTTCTCTCACGGCTGTTCCACTCTGGATCACTTTGTTGCCAGCCAACCTGACCTCCGAGACCAGGTCATGTCCCCGTTACGCTACCTGTGGGCACTTAGTCTGGCAGTCAGCGGCTCATCCACGATGTTATGTTTTGTAGGCCTACACATAAAACAACATTAGTTTTTATTACAGCCGAGAAACTCAAATAAACAACCAATATAAATGATCACATGGAGTCAAAGGTGTATTTTACGAGAGCATAACTTTGATCACTGAGATGTAAAATAAAGTGTAGTTTAAAAGAAGGGGAATGTGGCTTCCATCATTGGTTGGTTATCACAAACAAACCTGTTTTTAAAAAAATAATAAAGAATAAAGGGATGAACTGATTTTTACAGTATTCATTGTCATCTCACAGTCAGACTCTGAACTTTCAAACACGCTTACTTTTTTGTGTTTCCTCTGAAAAATCTTGTAGCTTTTGTTGGTTTAATGCACGCAGCCTTATCATTGAATGGGAAAATAGTTCTGTTCAGCTGACGCATGAGTACATTTCACTTGAGATGGAAGACTATTCTTTACACCTTCACAGCTGAATTGATGCAATTACAGTAAATATTTATGAATGATAAACATACTTTAAAAATATTTAGAAACTAAGGTTTTATCCGTGAATCGTTTTGTGGTATTGTTTATTTTTTCCTGCGTTTTTCCACCAGCTTAGGGAGTGTGGCCTTCAATACCGACGATGTCTGTGTCCAAAACAGCTCTAAGTTGTTTTTGTTTGTTTCTTATGCCTACAGTTCTCTTTTCGACTTAAACGATTGTGGCAAGGAGCATTTCCCCCCCTTGTTCGCCCAGCATGCCAAGGCCAAAGCCCCAAGCTTTCATAAATGGCGGGCAATGGCACTTTGGCATGTGTATTTTTGGTGTCACTGTGTGAGGACATAACTTGCAGAATAGTATTAGGTATGAAACAATGTCTGCGCTAATGGACATGTGTTCTGATGGGTGTACAGTATTTGTGTGAGAGATGGCATGGTGAATTGTGGAGAAACTACTCTTGAGTGCACTGAATATCTCTCTTATTTCCTGAGCTTTGTCTACTATGCGTTGATCAGATGTTAGATTTACTGTGAACTGGTGAAGGTGTCTGCTGATATTAGTGTAAACTGTTTCTTGCATGTATTTTTGGCAGTGGTTGCCGATAAAGGATCTGCTGTGATAAGCCTGTGATTCCTTTAATTTCAAAGACTTTCTCCAAGCTACTTGTGACTGGGCATGTCCCAACAGCGAGTGGAATGGTTTTGAAGTGATAACATTTCTCCACCCACTTTCGATTCTTGTTTCTGTCTCCTTCTGTTTCAGAAAATGCAAGACAGCCTTCAAAACAATTCCATTTTTCGTCTAATCTTTCTTTGTCAATAACATTTTGACATACTCATCAAAGGCAGGCGATGTTTTCCTGCTTTGTGTGGCTGATTCAGCAAAAGTCTAAGCCAACATTAAATCTAGTTCATGTGCGACTGCCTCAAGCAGGTTGTGATGTTTCAGAGTGATTCCTAACAGTATATGTAGATTCCAAGGAACAAAATGTATGGTTTGAATGTCCAGGAGAGGTTCCCTAACACACTTGTGAAATCGCTTAGCATTGGCGAAGTTTCCTTTTCCATATTTAAAAAATCGTAGACAGTCTCTCTTTATCATCGAACGGGTCTGCTCTTGAACTGGACCTTTTCCTTTCTTCATATCTTCTGAATGACAGATGCTCCGTTCAATAAAATTACAATGGAATCATAGAGTACAGTCAAACCTGCCCTGACGGCCACCTCTATAAGACGGCCACCTGTACAAACGGCCACTTTCCATTTCCCCCCTTGCATTTTTTCGATATAATTTAACTGTAAAACGGGCACCTGTCCAACGCGGCCGCGGCCACCATAATTTAACACACAACCCCTATCACACTAAGCAATAACACCTGTCTTAGACGGCCACCGTAGTGACTCCATTACGTTTTATCATAAAATGTGCATTGGCCCCTAGCGTTGTGGGCGAGCCGTCATAATTCAATCAGCTGTCGTTGTTTTTAGGTAGTCCCTCCAACCGATCATGTTGCGTCGGCCCTTCCCAATAATTTTCAGCTGCTGGTGAGGTAATCGTGTGATCCCTCATAACCCATAAGCCCTGCCCAGAACTCGTACACAAATCGTAAGTGAGATGAGGGGTTTACCCACTCTGTAACGAAGTAACAATGGACGTCAACATGAACTGTCTTATATGGCCACTTTTCTCCTTGACAATGGCTGGCCGTCTTACACAGGTTTGACTGTACTTTGAAGTTCTTGGAGGTGCTTCCACTTTGCTGTTCTTTGGATGCCGTCATCGTTGAACAGTCGGCCAATTATTCCGGATGTTCTCTAAGATTTGTACATAGTGGTAGAAAATGAACATGCCAGATTGTGTGACCCATGGTTTCTCAGGCTCAGTGTCAAACTGTTTATAGAAGGCTTGGTTGTTGCGGTTTCCATCACAAATAATCGCTTTAACTTGCCCCCCTGCTTCTTCAATGCACTCAATAGAAAGCTTGATTTGATCATGCAAAAAGTTAAAATTTAACTTTGAAATTGGTAACATCTTCGCAAGAAATGTTGGCCCTCCAAACATGCAGGTCACCATTTTTCCCTGAACAGTTTTGGCAAGTGCCTGTGGGTTATCAATGCTTTTTCCTAACACTTGTCCACTGTGATACAACATCATTTTCTTCACATACACTTCGTCTTGCAGGAGAACACACATTCTTTGTGTATCGTTGATTTGTTTAAACACTGTATTTGAAAATAAAAATTCATCTAATTTTGCAACTTTTGAAGTTATCATGGTCAGTGTTTGCACAGATGGCAACTGAAAATCATTTCTCAATCTCTGATACAAACATCTTGAAGTAGCAAAATACTGAAATACTCAAACAATAGTATCTGGAGTATAAACAGTTTTGCCAACACACCGTGTTCCCATGGCATGTAGTTGTTCTTGAATGACTTTTTTCTTATTGTCTAATTCAAGATTTGTCAGAAAACAAACATTTTCTTCTAAAGCTGACCATGTGTTAATAGTGGTTATCCTCCTTCTGGATAAAGAAGAAGGAGTACATTTCACATCCATGTGGAAATTTTCAAAACTGAGATCCTCTGATATTCTAATAATGAACAAAGGCACTCCATTAACAAGTTTGTTTGAGTGAACAATTACAATGTTGTTGTCAATGTAAGCAATACACTCAGCATGAAGATTCCATTTGTTGTTTATCAGTTCATCCTTCAACTGAGAAAAAGTAGCACTGTCCTTCTTCATTAAATTAAAAAAAAACTTCTTGCCTTTCACATGACGAAGCTCTTCTCCGTCCCTGGATTCATTTCATTTAGCTTTTTTGATGTTTCGCCTTACTGATGCATCATTCCAAAAGAGCCATATATGACTCGAGACGTTTTAATCGATTCCCTACCTATTAGTTTGGTTGCACAGACAAATGTCCAAGTGGCATTAGTAGCCTAGTGGTTAGGCTACTGGACTCATAATCATGAGAATGCGGGTTTGGGGGTTCGAACCACAGCTCAGTCCGATGTTGTGTCCTTGCGAAAGGCACTTTACCCGAATTTCTCACTTGGCTCGGTCCTTTCGAAGATGGACGTTAAACTCGGTGTCCTCTTAAATAACTTAATAGTTATCAGCTGAAAGCTGATCCTCTTGTCTATTCCGTTCTGAGCATAATGTACGTTTAGTGGGTCGGGGTGGAGGGGAAGGCGAGGGAATTTGACTCGGGAACATTCAGCCAGACTGAAGGTGGATGTTTAGAGGTCAATGTTTTCTGTTCACTTTCACTCTTTCATAACCGTCTGGCGAGTGCAGTTCCCTCACAACAGTTTCTTTGGAAACCGATAACTCTGCAGTGGGTATCACAGAAATCCCCGCATTTCTTTCAACTCATCCTTTGAGAATCTAAACACAGACACTTTCTTTTAACTTGAACTTGCTTTCTCTGAATTATAATCTGTTTTGCAAACAAAAACACATTTCTTGCCCATAAGACTTGCACCGAGGACTACACACTATGAAGGACTGCTCAACCCCTATCTAGATCAGCAGTGTCATGGGCTGACTGCGCCGCAACGCGACAGACGGGAATCAGGAGAGAGAGAGGGGGGGGGGCGCTAATATTTCAACCTCACGCAGTTGTCTCCCTTACAGAAACCACCGTTGGTCCCCAGTATAGTATGAGACCCCTGCCACATGCTGAGAAGGCTTGTAGTAAAGAACTCATTGAATGGAATGCTTTTGTCTTGGACAGAGAAGATTTCCTTGATATTTGGTGCAGTGCTGTTGTCACTGATAGCTCTTGCATAATATATTTGTAGCTTGCGAAATGCATTCACAGTGAGCCGCCCCCCACCCCCTTGCCGCTGTGTCACTTTTCGTTCAGGTGCATGGCTCATTATGCTTTCTTAGCCCAGTGTCCAGATGTTTGCTGATGTAATTCAGGCACTCCTCTTTTTCAGTGGACACCTATCTGGGCCATATGGCTGCAGCTTGCTCAGCCGATTGAGCTATTTTGTGTCACTGCCAGGCAGTACAGTTGTGTATCGCTGCTTGTTTCGCATTATACTGCGCTGCCAAATAATATAGGCAGCATGCACTTTTTTACTACTTGCATGCATTGGACCTGAGTTCGATTCCCAACTGGGAAGAATTTTTATTGAGTATTTTGGTCTTTGAGCTTGGATTTTGTATCCCTCTTGGCAAGGAATGGCCTTCACAGGCAGGGTCACAAGCCCACCTCCTAAATAATCTGAATTGTCTAAATGGGGGTGTAAAAACTCCTACATTAAATGTTAAAAAAACTTCTAGCCTTTCAGATGGCGAAGCTCTTCTCCGTCCCTTGATTCATTTCATTTAGCTTTTTTGATGTTTCGCCTTACTGATGCATCATTCCAAAAGAGCCATATATGACTCGAGACGTTTTAATTGATTCCCTACCTATTATTTTGGTTGCACAGACAAATGTCCAAGGGGGCTCTCGTGGCCTAGAGGTTAAGGTGTTGGCCTCTCATTCAAAGGTCCCGGGTTCGAATCCGGGTAGCGACCGAAAAATTTTCTTCTCTAAAATTGTCTCCTTTCACCTCCTTTCCTGCTCTCTAACAATGTACTGTTGTCTGCTTTCATTTCCACTTTCTGCCCCCACCCCCTCACCTCCTTTGCCCCCTCCTCTGGGCTCCTGACTCTTTCTTCAGCCTTTCTACTGCTACTCCTTGGCTCCTCCCTACTGCTGTCTTTCTGCCACACCCCTGATCTTCTGGTAGGAAAGATCTACACCTAGCCTTCTCGGACAAGGGCGAAAAATCTCGGAGGGCCCGTGTGCAAGTTGCGCACGTTAAAGATCCCTTGGTGGTCTAAAATCGATAAGAGTAGGCTTCGGCCGCCACCCGGGCAAAATTCAAAATTTCCCACCAACTGAAAATATAAGGTGTGTCCCGCGCGCTCATATGACCTATGCAGTTGCGAGCGCCGTAAAACACTTTACAAAAACAAAAAACAAAAATGTCCCAAGTGGCATTGGTAGCCTAGTGGTTAGGCTACTGGACTCATAATCATGAGAATGCGGGTTTGGGGTATCGAACCACAGCTCAGTCCGACGTTGTGTCCTTGCGAAAGGCACTTTACCCGAATTTCTCACTTGGCTCGGTCCTTTCGAAGATGGACGTTAAACTCGGTGTCCTCTTAAATAACTTTATAGTCTTGATAGGGGTGTTAAACCTTTTCGGTACCTTTTCACCGTTTTTACAAATTTCCGCATTGAGTCACGAGAAGTTACACCTCAACCCAGAAAATTAATCTAAACTTTTAAAGTATTGAAAAAAGCGTGTCATTTGTGTAGACGACCAAGAAAACCAATAACACCGACCCCACCAGACAAGTTTTGTGTTGTTAGTATGTCTTAATTGTACATTCAATTCTGTGCATTTTGCTTTTATGTCGGTTTTCTTGCGCCTGAGTGGGAAAAATTACATCTGAAAAAACAGCTCTTGAAGTTTTTATCGACATAACAAGTAGATTTTGGAATTTCACATGTTAGTAAAAGCATTTTTAGGCACAAAAAAGCATGCAAATAGTCAAAACACATCTAGCACATCACTGAATTTTTCATCATCTGCATCATTTCGTGGTAGGCATTATCAGCTGCAGAGAAAGCATTCAAATAGGCTGGATTAAGATTCAACAACTTCGCAATTTCTGCATCAATGGAGCTTGCCATTTTGACTGCTGAAAGGCAAATCGAATTTCATGAACTATGGTTCAGAAATCTTTGTTTATAAAAGCTATACCTAATTTACTTGCTGAGAGTAGTAGCTTTTTAAAAAGATAGATAAAATTTTGATGCATTAATGCTATTTTGTTATAAAAGGTCAAAATTTCGAAGAGATTATGTTGTAACAGAAATGGTATTATTTGTGATCGGTGGACTGTTATAGGTCAACTGTATAAATTGGTCTGGCTTTTTTTTCTAGTAAGAAATATTCGTGCACTGACCACTCTAACAGGAAGTAAAGAGAAAGACCTTTCTTTTGATGTATGACATGACGAGGTATCGATTATGGAGCATGTGCAAACAAGCGTTTGAATTTTGGCGTGGTGTATGCAAAATTCCATTGTCGGCTGGGATTAGTGGTCACTCTCGGCAGCAAAAAGCTTTCCGTAGCGTCCTCGGCTTTAATGAAAATGAAAACATTTCCATGTTGATCCCACAAATGTTACTTTGTGGAAATAAATGGAAAAAAAATAACGATTACAATTCAGATGAGAACTTGATTTTGACTGTTCGAAATTCGATCACAGCACATAACTTAAAGCTAAGCCCCTTTGGAGGCTGCAATTTAACTCTGACTGAAGGTCCCAACCATGTGTTGTAAAACGGGCAGTTCAGAGTGTAAATGACATAAAAAGGAGTTATAATTTTCTATAGTGGTAGTCAAATAGGTGAAGGGTACTTGTTGCAATTTTCATTATTTTAGAAGGAATGAATGTTCAAAATTGTGGCTTAGTAACAGGTGTTACTTTTCAGCCACTCTAGTGTTAAGACTTAGCAGTTGCGAGCGCCGTAAAACCTTATACTTATACTATACTATACTAGTGTTAAGAGTCTGAAGGGATCAGTTCAGTGGGTGGTATTGTTAGCCTAGTGAGATTGCGGATTCAGGAGTTCGAGCGTCAGCTCGGTCCATGTTGTGTCCTTGGGAAAGACACTTTATACAAATTTCCAATTTGGCTTGGTCCTTTCGGAGATCGACGCTAAATATGGAGGTTCCGCCTCTTAAGTAACGTAATAGTCTTGAGGGGAGCATTCTACCCGTACCATTAAAAAGATTTCATTTCAGTGACGGTTTGGTATTTTATCACCTAGTCTGTTGATGTGAGCCTAAGACTTCTACAATATCTTTTGGCTAATCTTTTGACCCTTGTAACTACAGTTGATCACGCTCACAGTGAAACCAGCAGGACGTAATGCGTTAGAAAAAATTCGGGACTTGAAAATCTGTTTGCTATATGTGTGTGCAAGGCTTCATTTTACACCCCTTTAACTTTTAAAAATTTTAGATTGTGGTCTAATGTTGAGGGGAATGGGGTTTGACAATTGATTTTCATCTTTTGTGTTTTTCTTGTCTTATACAAACCCATTTTTACTCTGGTATTGGCTTTATATTCCCTATGAGTAGCCTTCTCTACTCATATTGTGCTTGTTATCAAGCCCTTTTTCTTTTCAAAAGAAAAAAAACAACTTGTTGACTGTCAAAGATCTGAAAGGTTTTTTTGCATGATGTGTACATTCATCATTTTTTTCATGTAAGGATAACATCATACCAATACACATGTAAAAATATGTAGCCATGTTAAGGTTATGGGATCTGTATATGATGTCATATGATCTGTTTAGTTGCTCAGTCTGACGTTTTGTCCTTTGGAAAGACACTCTACGTGAATTTCTTATTTGACTCAGTCCCCCAGAGGTGGACGTTAAACTTGGAGGACCTGCCTCTTTAATAACCTAATAGTGATGATAGGGGCGTTATACCTATACCATTTCATAATTTTCACATACTTTGGTTTACGGGTACTTGGAGGCCACTTTGGTCGATTTTTCTTCTTTTCCTTTGATCTTTTTGTCGGACTTGCCGTTTCCACAGCAGCAGATTGCTGTCCTCATAAACGATGTGCATCTCTTTACTCAAGTAAAGAGTGGTAATAGAACAAAGAACATTTCTGTATGTCTTGCCTTTTTTTGTGTGTTTTGTTTGTCGAGAACTATAATTTATGTGACATTTAAAAAGATCAATTATATTACTTTTGGGAAAGTGGTTGTATGTTTCAATTTTACTTTTATTTACGAAGGTTGGGGTGCACTTGTTCTAATATTCTAATATTCCATGTTAGGGTGGTGGTGAAGAGTTCCTGTGTTGTTGTCTGGGGTGGTCCTTATTGGTACCACCTGTACGTTTGTACATAGTATATGGGTAGTCATTTTCAGAAAGTGGGTGGTTGGTGAGTGCTGTGGTGTGGTTTGTTCCTTCTTTCTTATCAAACATCTATCTTTCTTCTTTTTCGTGTTTGTTACTCTGTCTCTTGTAACCTCTAATCTTCGACACTTATCTGATCTTACTGTGTAACAAGGGCCATCCTTATGCTGTTGCGAGCGCCATAAAACTTGTACTTAACAAAAAAAACCAAACAAATACCAAAAGACTTTTAGTAAATTTATTTCTTGTAAAATCTTGCTCTCCGTATTAAGCATTACTCAGGGCATGTAGAAGGCGTGCAGCTTTTAAAAAGTTTTAGTAAGCATTTTACGGCACTTGCAACACAATAAGGTCTTATAAGTGCCGAAGATTAGAGGTCTTACAAGAGAGTGACAAACACAAAAAAGAAGGAGGGAAGATAAAGACAAAGACGTTTGATAGGAAAAAAGAAGCAAACCACACCAGAGCACCTGCCAACCACCCACGCGTGCAGCTTTGACCTTTCCACTTCCTAGGAGGGCCAACTGTGGCTGTGTGCTGTCCCGGGTCCTCCCTGGCCAAAAGTTGTGGGATATATTTTTGTTACTCTTTAATTTTAAAAAGTCTTTCACAAGTGGATGTATTAGTACAGGACCCATATTGTGAGATTGCGGGTTCTGGGTGGTTCGAGCCTCAGCCCTGTTCGATGTTGTGTCCTTGGGAAAGGCACTTTACACGAATGTCCCATTTGGCTCAGTCCTTTCAGAGATGGACGTTAAACTCTGAGGTCCTGCCTCTTAAATAGTGTTGATAGGGATTTCACAATTTTTCTTTTGGAAGGGGTAGACACATGTTTCTTTTGCGTAGGAGATGAAGCTTAAAGACTGAAATAGGCCCCTATGCCCTCACATGGGAACTGAGTCCTCCTCCTTTGCTTGCAGGGTGAGCCTCATCATGACATACCAGACCCTGGTACTTCACTCTTATATTGTATCAGCTTCTGTACTGGTTTGAGAGTGCCACTGGAAAGTCAAATTTCTTTTATTCCTTATGTCTCCTACGTCTCTTTCTTAATTTTTCACTATTCTGCTGTAAGCTGACAAAACGCCTTTTTTCATTTTGGGGCCAAAAATTTTTTATTTGCTAAATCGAAAGCCTGACCAGTTACCCTATTTGTGTGAAAAATATCAAAGTGAAAGTGTGACTATTTTTTAAAATAAATTAGAATTTCAAATATTGGAATCACTCCATTTTGAAATAGTTTACGCTGTCAAAAAATCTCTTTGTGTTCTTGATGTACAATTAATGTTATGCCTGCAAGTTGTGCTTCTTTTGAACAAATCTATTTTTCATTGTGTCTTGTGAGTATGATGATGATGCATAGTGTATTATAGACCTGTACACACATGCCCCCAACTGCTAAAAATTATTCGGCTTGATTTTTAAAAAAAAGCTGTTATTCGTTTCAGAGCTACCACTGTATTCATGTATATTTTGCTGTATCTTTCTGAGATAATCTGTACAAAACTTAATGCTACTTATGATGTCTGTAATATATATATATATATATATGTAGGCTACTTGTACAATAATATAATATATGTCTCTCTGTAATCAAAAAAGCAAGTGCCTCCCGTAAAATCGTGCTCATATCATACAGTGCAGTAGGGGTGGAGGGGGTGCAAAGTCATAATTTGATAATACATGTGCTAATATTGTAATACGGTGGAGCCCGTTAAAATGAATATGGTTATCCCAAAACAGTGGTAAACCAAAAAGAAATAATAATCTCTTTTATTTTGCTACCGTTCTAAACCAAAGACTAGAGCGAACTGAAGAAAATGTGAGGGTTCGGCATATTTTTATTTAAACTTTAAACGGACTCTGATTTATATTCGACTAACCACACACGCAAGCATGCACACATGCACACAAATAATCAGACACATTTAATTTGTTGTTGGATCTGGATCAGATGTAGATCTACAAGATCCCTATTTACTACAAAAAAGAAATGGGATCTGTTGATTGCAAATCTGATTGGAGAGATTTATTATTTTCTTTTTTTTTTCTCTTTACATTTGTTTCAAATGGGACTTTAATAAGCTCCACCTCTTGCGCCAAAGTCAAAGCACAATACAGAAAAGTATCAAGACTGGAAATAAAATTTTGTTCTAAATGAGCATGAGCTTTGAAATTATAATAAAGTTTTATCATGAATCCGAGTCTTTCTTTATTGGTGTGTGTGTGTGTGTGTGTGTGTGTGTGTGTGTGTGTGTGTGTGTGTTCGTGTGCATGCAGGCAAAAATTTGGTTTGTGTGCAAATTATTATGGTTTTTTGGTTTTTGGTATTTGTTTAAAAGGTTTGAAAAATGACAAATATAAATCTGATGAGACGAAATGTTGAGCAGGCAAATCAAACATTTGCCCAAATTTCCGTGTAAAAGGAAAACGTCTTTTCACACGAGATCAAGAACACAAACACTTGTAATGTGCTGGCACACACGAGGGGTACCACTTTGGCACTTCTGATTTGACTCTCGACCATGAAAATTAAACCCTGCTCATAATCAAATTAAGTTGAATTATGCAAAAGCGATAACCTTTGCTCCTTCATGGACGAAAGTTCGGTTAGCCCCGACTTAATCAAGTGAAATTGATTGGCTGTGTGCCTTGGTTAGTCGCATATACACGTAGAGTAAAGAGAGAGAGAGAGAGAGAGAGATTCTGAACCAAAACTTTAAGCAAATGTTGTAATTAACTTTGCTAGGGTTACAAAGTTAAGTAAAAAAGAACTCAAAAACAAAGCCAAAGAGCAAATATGTAATATTATAGTGCGTCCAAAAGAAACTTGAAAATGCAATCACCCAATCAAGATGTTACAGCCTTTCACTACCCACTCATGCAACATATTAATTGATAGCTAAATAACTTTTTTATTATCTGATTCATTAATATCATCTACGAGTATGTTAAGAGATGCCCAAGATATAGTCACTCAAAATTGACATTAAGAGTCAGGCTTGGCAAATTTGTGCGAAATCAAAGAAACGTAAAACTCTGTTCGCTCATGTACGAGTATTGAGGTGCATCAACATTAAATTTGTGGAATGGACATGTATTGATTATAAAATGAAAAGAAAATATTATTGTCTCTGCAATGAAGAGAATTTTCTGGTTATATTTTTCAATCGGATTAGAAATCAGGGTGGTCTTAAAGACCTGGACTTAAGAATGCTCATTATTTTGTTTTTGTTTAGGAGCTATTGTTTTCGTGTAGAGCACGAAACCTTTTTTTTTTTTTTTTTTTGCACATGGACTGTGTTAGATTTTGGACTAATCATCTGTCAGTGAGGAGCAGAGACCACAAACCTGTCATGATTGTGGGTGGTCTGGAGTGGCATTAACAAACCCACCCTCGTGTGAATCACCGGATGGCTTGGTTTAGTGGACTGCATCCTGTAAGAGCAGGAACGTCATGTGTTACCCTTATAAGACATGCATGACCAGGCACTTTCTCACAGGTCCAATGCCACTTGACAATTCTTGGAAAACCAAATCATATTAATGTTGGAGTTGTCACCAGCAAATAGACCCGACATGAATCCTACCTTCATGTGAAGTCCCATGAAAAAAACAGCTGAAAAAAATCGACTTTGCTCCCAATTCAGACCCTTTGTTTGCAACTGTCCGTGACATTTGGGTTGAAATGACAGATAATTATGTCACAAATTAAATAGAGCCGATGCCCAAGGATTCGTGCCCTACACTAAGCCAATGGCTCTTAAGAAAATTAACATTTAATGTAATGTCCCAAGTTTTGCTGGTATTTGTGATTGCTTTGTTTTCCGTTTTGTTCTGAAATTATCGAAATAAAATATTGTTTATTGAAGAGATCAAATTCTGCAATCTTTGGATATAATGCACTGTATGTATGTGTATTTTATCAATATTATTAATGCCCAAAGACAATTTTACGTTTCTTTGATTTCACATAATTTTGCCAAGCCAGATTTTTAAAGACCAGTTTTGAGTGACTATATCTCGGGCATCTCTTAACATAGATGAATAAATTTTAATATTAGGTATAGTTCTAATGTGTCAGATAACGCAGAATGCATTTAGCTTTAAATTGGTACGCTGCATAAGTGGGTTGCGCAAGGCTTTAAAATGATGGTTGGGTGATTTTATTGTAAAGTTTGTTTTGGACGCCACTGTATAACAGTATTAGCCTCAGTCCAAATTGTTCCCAGGATGGCCACATATTGTCGAGGAGGAATGTTGTCTTGAACATGCGGACATCTTGGTAATTAACCTTATACACAAAGGGAAATAGCTTATAAAATAGTCTTTCATCTAGTCATAACAGAATCATTTCCCTTGATGTTGTGCAGTCGGCGCAAACTTTTACAAGACAACAAAGAGGCAAACTCTAAAAAGTTAAATATTCAGAAACAAACAACAACAACAACAACAACAACAACAACAACAAAAGAAATCAAGTTGTGTTAACTCGAAATAACACGCTAAACTGTTGCTAGCTTCGCGGAGTGGAACCGGCAGAGGAAATTGGAAATTATGGTGTTGAATTAGGGAGAGTTGGCCTACATGAATGTAATACAGAGAATTTATTACATGAGTAATGGTGCTAAATCGTGACTTATCCCACGAGTCAAGGTTCCAAGTTGTAATCATGAGTTTAATTAAGGGATTGCAACTGGCAATTTCACACCTGTAATTTGACTATTTGACCTTTCCGTTGATCTCTGCGTTCGACTCTCTTCGCCGCATTTGACATCCAATTGGCCTTGATTGAAAATTGTGAGACATTGTGGTGAAATCAGGCGCTCGTCAAAATAATGAAATTGAAGATACCAGATTTTTTCCGCTTGTTTGGAAATTTTTATCAAAGTTTTGCTTCTTGGCTCAACAGCTTTTATGTCCTTTAAAAGACACATTTATGAGTAGATTTTACTGAAAAATATTGATTAAAGGCACACAAATGTAATTTGTAGTTCTCAAGGACTCTCACGCTTTTGTAGTCACCAAACTTCGGGGGCCATTTTCTTGCTATTTCACCTCTGAAACCAGGCAACCCCCACCTCCTCCAATCGCAAATAGCGTGACTTCAATTCAAGATAGATGGATATTTTTCTCCTTGAAATAAACGAAGGAAATAGATTTACGACAACACCAATAACTCCACATGCCCAAAAATTGACAAGCGCCTGATTCCACCGCATCGTGACACAATTAAACTCTTGTCTCCAACAACGAACTTAAAAGGCAAAGACAAGGCTAACGAGATTCATATTACATAAGAGACAGACCGTTGCAACCTATATAGTAAGTACAATAAGCCTGTCAGGTTCAGGGGGAAGAATGTATGGTTATGCAGGCGAGGATAGCCCAAATAAGCATACCCGGGTTTGGTTACCTAATTTGGGCTACCTGTTCATACATAGCCCAAACAAGGAGAGTGTTTATATGAACTACATATAGCCCAAATAAGGTCATCCAACCTTATTATTGTATAAGATTGCATAAAACTGCGTAACACAATATGCTGTAATATTACATGATAATATATTATATTATATTATATTATATTATATTATATTATATTATATTATATTATATTATATTATATTATATTATATTATATATATTATATTATGTTATTTGGATTGGAACACACAGGGTAAGAGATCAAGGGGAAGACCGCGTGGAACCAGGAGAAAAATCACAGAAATCGATGTACAGAAAAGTGGGAAGACATGGAATAACACCAAGAGGCTAGCCCAGGATAGAGAAAGGTGGAAGGTGTTTGTCCGTGGCCTATACCCTGGTGCAGGGTGAGAAAGGCAATGATGAAGATGATAATATTATGCAATATTATATTATACTTTACTTTTTTACCTTTTTCTTCCTCTGGTATCCTTAGGATGTCGAGGGGAGGTGAAAGTTTCAGTCATTTGCTAGGTGTGTAGCGTCTATGATAGATGTTATGTTGTTCCAGGACCTTTTTAACCCCATCCAGCCAGGTCTTTCTTGGTCTTCCTCTTGATTTGAAGCCGCATTCTCGGGTGTTGTAAGCTCTAGCCGCTAGTTGTTTCTGGGGCATTCTGGTTAGCAAACCATTTGCCTCTTTGACCCTCTATGAATTTTTTTACTGGTGGTATTCCAGTTTGTAGACGTATGGTTTCGTTTCTTATAGGTCTTTTCTGGTGACATTGGTGGTTTTGCGGGGACACCTCATTTCGCACGCATATATTTTCTTTCTTGTGTCTTGTTTAGAGACCATGTTTGGCACTGGCATGTTAATGTTGGAATGAAGATGCTATTGATGAGCGAGGATTTCACTTCGGCTGGGATGTTCTTGTGACTGAGCAGTGGTGCTAGCTGGTAGGTCACTGCATTTGCCTTTATAGTTCTTGTTTCTATTTCTTAGTCCATACGTACATCTTATGTGAAGATGTTTCCCAAATATTTAAATTCCTCTACGTGTTGGAGCTGTGGTCCATCAATAAGAATTTTGAGCTTCCCTGTCTTTCTGCTGACCTTCATAACTTCTGTTTTTGAGATGGAGATTTTCATGTTCAGGTGTTTACATTCCCCTTTTAGTTTTGTGGTGTGTTTTTGTAACTCCTCTTCGTTTGTATTTAATATTTTCTGGTCATCAGCAAATAGAAGCTCGTTCAGTTCAGTGATGTTGTCATTTGCTGCTTTCGTGATCTTATCCATGGAAGTGATGAAGAGAAACGGAGAGAAAACGTACCCTTGTCTCAACCCAGACCTGGTGGGGAACTAGTCCGATAGTCCGTCTGTTAATCTTACGGTACACTGGCTGTTTTTATAAAGTGCCATGATGTTCTCCACAATTGTCCTCTTACACCATATTCCTCTAAGACATCTATCTACCCGGTCAAACGCCCTTTCCTGATCCACGAAGACGATATTGAGGTCTTTTGTCAAGTGCAATGGCAGTCTCACACAACTGTCTTAAGGCCAAAATAGCGTCAATACAGCCCCTGCCTTTTCTGAAGCCAAACTGGGATTCACTGAGTTGAGTCTCTACAATTTGTCTCATTCTCATTTCGAGTTTCTTGTCAAACATTTTGCCCACATGGCTGAAAAGGGATATTCCTCTGTAGGTTCCACAGTCTCTTTTGTTACCTTTCTTTTTCCAAATAGGTACAATTACAGCTCGTTGCCAGTCATCGGGTGTTGTTTTTGTCGCCCAGGCCAGGAATATCCTCCATCGCCAGAGTTTACCGATATGGCCGCATAGCGTGATCTCTTCTTCAGTGATGTTATCAACACCTGGCGCTTTGTTTGTGGGGCTTTTCTTCATAACATGTTGGTTTCACTCAGCAGTATTGACTGTTCTGGAGTGGTTTCTTTTGGTGAGAAGCTGTTTGATGTTGTTTCTCCTGTAGGATTCAGCAGCTCCTGGAAATAGCGTTTTCATTTTTCTTTAATCTTTGGCTTACTGAAAATAGGGTTTCGGTTCTCATCGTTGACTATTTCAGTTGAGTTGAACGGTTCTCCCCGCATCCTCATGCTGTTAATGCTCTTGTAAAACTATCTTGGGTCTTCTTTACATTTTGTTGCCAGCTGTTCTCCATATACTGTCCAGGATCTGTTCTTGGCTTCTTTTACTACCCTTGTTGTTTCACGGCGTTCCTTTCTGTAAAGGATGTAATCTTCCTCTGTCTTTGATTTCTGCAACTTTTTGAATGCCCTTTTCTTCAGTTGGATGGCTTCCTTCACTCGGCTATTCCACCATATAGCTGTTTTCCTTTTCTGCCCTCCTGTTTTCCTCGTGCGCACTCTTCTTTTAATGCTTTGTTCACACATGCTTTTGAAGTGGCTCCATTTCTCTTCAATGTCTCCCAGTTATTTCGGGAATTTGTGAAATACATTTTTCATATGTTCATTTATCTTATCTTTGGTATCGTCATTTACATTTCTGAGATTCACGACTTCTCGTCGTTTCCCTGCTTCTGGCCTTTTCCTCTTTGGTGTGTCGATAGTCATGATGACTGGTCTGTGGTCAGTGTCTATGATGTAGTTGGGTATCATTTTGAGTCTCTGATGTTTCTCAGTTTTGATCTTTTGGCCAGGATATAATCAGTTTGAGATGCTGTTTTAGGCCATTCCATTTGTACCAAGTTATAACTTGACTCCTTTTGTGTTGGAAGAAGGTATTTGATTTGACGAGGTCAAGCTCTGCGCATAACGTATAGCATTTCTCCATTGCTGTTTTGATCTGTTTCTCTGTCACTGTGTGGTCCCATGTATCTCTCCCACGTTGTTTCCTCGATCCAACTCAGCCGTTAAAGTTTCAAAGTCCACCATGATTGTCACATTATCTCTGTCATCCACGGTGCTTAAAAGGTCACTCAGTTGATCATAGAACTGTTGTCGCTGTTCTTCGGGGGTATGAGTCGTTGTATGGTGCATATATCTGTATATATATGTTCGATTATTTTACCTCTCCTGACATTTTCATCAAGATGATCCGCTTTGAGATATACCGGTACTTTACATTTGTTACTTTTATGTATTTTGCTCTTTCTGGGTGAACAATAAAGCCTCCTCCATGTTTTACTCTCTCCATTCTTTTAGTTCCGCTCCAAAGTAAGGTGTAATTCTAATACACATGTTTGCTGTTGCACTTCTTTTTCCTAACATCAGCAATTCTCTTGATCTCAATCTTCCTATCTTCCATGAAATCAGTGATTTGTGGTTTCTTGGCTCCTAATGCGCATATATTCCATGTTCCAATTTTCTTTGTTCTATCTCGTGTCCGTTTGATGTTTCCATTTCTTTTTTCCCCGTTAGAGTCTGTCCGTTTCTTTTCCTCATTTCTTTAGTTCTTACGGGGTTTTTTAAAAACCCATTACCGGCTTGTTAGGCCCGTCGTAACTTCATCAGAGCCCCGTTGGCCAGCGGCGTTTCATGGTGTCCCGGGTTGGCCCTCACGGCAAGTGTAGTGCCTCCGTGGCATAAAGCCACACCATACTTCACCCAACCCCAACAATC
>NW_004797599.1:192621-194884 GCF_000002075.1 Aplysia californica
CCTCCCTTCCCAAATCCCACACACCTTTTTGTTCTATCTCCCTGCCAGTAGGGAAAGTCTCATGGTTTTTTCCTCAGCAGATGCTTGTACTCTATTTTTTTTAGACTTTAGAATTTAAAGCAGAACTTATTGTTTCTATTTTTGCATGCTTGCTTGCTGGCTGGATTGGCTGACTGACTGACTGAATCACTTGCTTTCTTGGTCGCCTGCTTGCTTTCTTGTTTGCTTGCTTGCTTGCTTGCTTGCTTGCTTGTTTGCTAACTGATTGACTGACTTTCTAGCTTACACTTTCTGTCCTCTCTCTGAATGACAAAATATAACATAGCCTTAAGATGGACACTGCTGGTGAGGGGCAAGGTGTTATGGCTAGACTAGAATCCGTCCCTGAAGACCACAGTTCTGGAATCAAGTAATCTGTTATCTTACCGCAAGGTGTCGAGTGGAGATGAAAACGTCGAACGAGGGTCAAGTGTGTTGTTTTTTGGATCGTCATATCAAAGATGTTTGATTTTGATGAAAATAGGTCCTGCCACACTGATCACAGTGCTTTTTAAAATTTTGTCAATATCTCTATCTATCGGTTGAAAAGTTATGGGATTTTTTTCTACTTTATTTTTTTTTGCGCTCTAAATCTGGTCCTTATTTTTTACACAGCGTTTTCGTGACTAAAGGTGGACAAAAATCGACAAAAATGTCCAGAACTTCGCATCTAGTAAAGGTATTTTCCTGTGGGTTTTTTTTTTTTTGGGTAGTAAATGACAGTTCATTATGTGTACTTTCATATGAAATAAACAGAAAAACGGAGTGGGTAAATTTTTATCTGTCCGAATAAGGGTGAATTTGAAAATAAAGAATATTTTATCATATTGTGCTTTGAAGTGTCCCTTTTGTCTCTTTCTACCCATCTTTTTCTTCGCCTTCTCTTTGCCTTGAAGATGAACCATATGTTTTTAGGCCTCAGAGGCTGGCTGTTGTGGACCCATTCTCATAACGTGCCCGAACCACCTTATTTGTTATCTTTCGATGTATTTCGATGTATATCGTGCCCGATTTGACCTTGACGCCCAATGTTTGTCTCATGTCTCTGTAGCTTTGTGTGTTTTCTTGTGGTTGTGTCTATGGGGGTGTTAAAACAACATGTTAAAACTGATCCCTGAGCAATGTCAACCAAAGTAGTCGACCCTTGTCGACATTTCCTGAGGACAAGTCACAAAGGTGGTAATTGTCCAGTCCGTTAATTATGAGTTTGAAAAGTCGCCTATAATATCCAACTTTTGTCTCGTCCAAGCTTTGTTGTGTTGCACTGGCCATCAACCATAAAGTAAGACTTGGTAGAAACTACTCCCTACCACATAAAAACGACGGTTACACCTGCTTCCTACCCCCCACCCCTCTCCCCAGGCAGTTGCCTAAAGTTCGGAAAATTGAGCTCATGTTCAGAGACTGACAGTATGTGGTTGGCTGGTATTCTGGTATGGTTTACTCCTTCTTTTCTATCAAACATCTACCGTCCTTAAATTTCTCCACCCTCCTTCTTTGTAATGTTTGTTACTCTCTTGTAACACCTCTAATCTTCCGGCACCTCTATGACCTTATTGTTTTGCAAGTGCCGTTAACCTCTTACTATAACAAAATAAGACAAAGAGACTGACAACTAGATAGGCAGCAAAAATGGATCGCGATATTAATTTTGAAAAATCAAAACCATCTGGAATTCTAATATCCTTTCACTGAAGACTAGATTAAAAAAATATAAATAGCAATGCTATGACGGTACTGATATAATATTTTGGTTCCGAGATATGGAAAACAAACAAAGCAAGTCAACCAACAATATAACGCTTTAAAACAGAATGTTTAGGAAAACTTTTATATCATAAAGAATTCATCTATTATAAACAATAACGTGCTGGGAAGAGCCAGCTAGGACTGAAAAAAATCAACAATAACATAAAGAGGAGAAGATGGGGATATTTATAATCTTTTTAAAAGTATACCAGCGACAAGATTGCTCTATGGTACTCTATCAGACATGGTACTGGAGAACAACTGGAAAAAGAAGAAGAGGACAGCCAACTGGAAGTTACAGACGCACAAGCAGGGATGAGGCAATTTCCCGGGCCTAGAGAAGTGCCAAGACGGTACAGGAAGAGAGTAAGTGATACACACTTTTACACACACAAACAAGCATACGCACAAACAAACACACACACACACACAAACACATACATACAGAGAGAGAGAGGGAGAGAGAGAGAGAGAG
>NW_004797599.1:201766-202341 GCF_000002075.1 Aplysia californica
TCTCTCTCTCTCTCTCTCTCTTTCTCTCTCTCTCTCTCCCTTCCTCCCTCTCTCACCCTACCCCCTCCCCCTCCTCCTCCCAAATCAACCCTGCACCATCTCGTCTTACAATCTTATTCATTTCCGCCGGAAAAACGATCCCATAGATTTATTACTGACGTCACAAGGCGGGCTTGGTGCTCGCCGTTGATTGGTCGACAATTCCTTCCCTTGCGTGGTCGTCTCCCTTGTTGCGGAAAGTTGAGACGGTAAACTAGGGAGTGCAGCAGACTGAAAGTAAACAAAACAAACAACAAAGATGAAAACGCCGATCCATTTTGCGTTTCCAGAATCTATCAATTCATCCTTTCATCCACCCATCCGTCCATGGATGCAAACATTCACGTATCTACCTATCTGTTTATCGACATCCATCCATCAATGCATCCATCCATCCATCCATCCATCCATAGACACGTGTGTGACTGTGAGAGAGGGAGAGATAGATAGATAGATAGATAGATAGATAGATAGATGGAAAAGATAGATAGATAGATAGATAGATAGATAGATAGATAGATAGATAGATAGATAGA
>NW_004797599.1:203327-207455 GCF_000002075.1 Aplysia californica
GCCATTGTCATTCTCCGTTAAATTTCTGTGGAGCATTTGGAATCTGATGTTTTCATATATCCTAGATATTTAAACTGTGAAATATAATATAAATTTGCTTGGGTCATACATTTTGGAGTCCCAACCCCCTTTCCTCCTCCCTCTTTCTCTCCTCAATAACTTTTCCCCCTCTCAGCATTCTCCTGTTCTCCCTCCACTTGTCTTTTCCTCCCTCCGTCCGTCTGTCTGTCTGTCTGTTCGTCTCTATCTCTCTGTCTCTGCCTCTCTGTCTATGTCTCTGTCTGTCTGTCTGTCTGTCTGTCTGTCTGTCTGTCTGTCTGTCTGTCTCTCTCTCTCTCTCTCTCTCTCTCTCTCTCTCTCCTCCCCCACATTGAAGAAATAAGAGCCGTAAGAGGAAGTATTTCATGAATATTCAATGAAGAACACTCATATGAGGTGGGGAAATGGGAGTTTGATGAATTGTGCGGTTAATATGTTACATGGCTCCACTCATTTCCGAGGCAACGGGAGATAAGAAGGCAATGAAACTGGTGTGTGAACTCGGCGATTTTTACCCAGAAGGGTTGTGCTCATTGGACTTTACGGTTCAACATTCACGATTTTTTTCCTTTGTTTTTTCTTTATTTTTCTATATTTAGCTATCCACAACAAACCAAAGAGCGGCATGGCCATTCGAATGCCTCATAAAAATGGATAATGAATTTGTTTTCTCGTTTTTCTCAACCCGTTGTAAAATTCGAGCGATACTTTGAATTTTTGATGATTATGACACCGAAGAATGCCGGATGTTGCTGGCGAACACGACGAACAAACGAAAATAAAACAAAACATTCGAACAAGATATTCCATAGCTCGAATTGTGAATTCACACTTCGAAGCGTCGATGAAGTTTCCTCAAAATCGCAAAGCACAACTGTGTCGAGGTGACTGACCACACAGGTTACCCTGTAAGTGTAAGCGTGGATTGTTTGAAAGTAAATAGGAGCGAATATCCACCAGCTTTATAACAGCACAGTGGATGTTATTAGAGTTTTAAAATCATCGTTGAAAAAGAAGAGTAGGTAGGGAGTCTTGGTTAATTCTCAGTCGTGAAATAAAGCAAAAATATATTTTGAAAAATTGTCCAGTAATACAGCTCAATGTTTTGCATCGAAGGCTTCTGTAAGATCAACCTCATTATCAATATCTTCATCATTGCTCTAAAGCAATAAAAATATTTTTTCACCCACCCCAACACACAAATAAACACAAAAATTCAAAACAAACAACAACGACAAAACCAACTAGTGGACTAGAATGTGTTAGTTTAGAAGACATTTAATACTCTATCCATTAGGTTGTTTAGCTTTGAGATTATTCGAGCCTAACTATTAATATATTTAAGCAATACATTTCATGCTTTGGAAAACATTTCTAAATCGGAAGAACTATGGAGCAAAATGAAAGACTCAATAATGGAAGCTGTGGAAGAAAATATCCCCCCGAAAGCTAAAACTAATTTTTTTTAAATGGATGACCTAGGACATATTAAAACTAATGGAGGGGAGAGAAGAAAGGCAAAATCTAATGTGGAAAAGTACAACATCATAAACAGGGAAAGAAAGAAAAAATGCAACGAAGAAAAAGAAACATAGATAAATGATCAGTGTCAACAAATAGAGAAGAACCAAAACAAAGACAGCAAATACATGCATTCCAAAATCACAGAAGTAAGTGGTATAAAAGGATGCTCAAATACAGGATGCATAAGATCAAAAGGAAGGTATATTTTAATGGGCAACGGGGATGTCTTAAACAGATGGTCAGAATACACAGAAGTTCAAAGAGGAGGAAAACCGGTAATAAAGAATGAAATAAGTGGACCACCAATACTGAAAGCAAAAGTACAAGCTGCCATTAAGAAAAATGAAACAAGGAAAAGCCACAGGGCCAGATGATATTTCAGTTGAAGGGATTGTCGCGCTTGAAGAACTAGGCACTGAAAAAACAACAAAGCTCCTAAATGCTATTTATGACAGCGGTGAGATCCCAGAAGATATGATGAAGTCAGTTTTTATAGCTTTATCTAAAACACAAGGTGACACTGAGTGTGATAAGCATAGAACAATTAGCCTTATGAGTCATTTTACAAAAATATTGCTGCGAGTAATAATGGGAAGATTGAGAAAAAGTGTAAGACCAGAGATATCTAAAACGCAATTCGGCTCTGTTCCTGACAAGGGCACCAGAAATGCTATATTCACCTTAACAATGTTAATGGAAAGATGTATTGAAGTTCAGAAAGATCTGTATCTATGCTTCATAGATTATTCAAAGGCGTTCGATAATGTTAGACATTATGAGCTATTTAGAATACTGGAAAAGCTAGACATAGATGGAAAAGATCTAAGAATTATCAGGAATTTGTACTGGGACCAAAACGCTGCAGAACAAATTAATGGAGAAAACAGTGAATATAAGCAGAGTAGGCGGGGAGTGAGGCAAGGATGTGTTATGTCACCAGACCTCTTTAACATGTACAACGAAACAATCCTTAGAAACATAGAAGAATGTCCAGGTCTCAGAGTAAATGGAGAAAAGATTAATAACAACAGGTATGCAGATGACACAGTTTTGCTAGCAGGCTCAGAAAAGGAATTTCAACTGCTTCTAGATACCGTTGTAACTTAAAGTGAACGTAAAGGATTATTGTTGAATGTAAAGAAAACAGAATGCATGGTAATATAAAAAAAAAGCAGCAAAGCCTAGTTGTAATCTCATTAGCAAAGGTGAACAGATCAAACTAGTCCAACAGTTTAGATATCTAGGATATATGATAACATCTGATGCCAAATGTTCCACAGAAATAAAACGGAGAATTACAATGGCTAAGGCTTGTTTCAATAAAATGAGCCCAATCCTGAAAAATAGAAACATCTCAATGAACACCAAAATGAAAGTTCTGAAATGCTATGTTTGGTCAACCCTTCTATATGGCTGGGAATGCAGGACAATCACTAAAGAGGTAGGGCTTGATGAAGCCCACGTGGGACACTCAATGTTAAAAACTATCAGAAAACGACACATGTATTTTTGGGACACATAAATAGACATAAGGATCTTGAACACCTAGCTCTCATTGGCAAAATTAAGGGCAGGCGAGAGGGGAAGCCCAGAACAACATACTTGGGTAACCTAAACAAATGGGTTACAGGGAAAGATCAGGGAAACATAGCTTTTTTGAGAGCATCCGAGCAAAGGAATGAATGGAGAACCATGATCGCCGATGTCTGTCGCAGATCTGGCACTGAATGATGCTGATGATTAACAGTAGGACCAACAACAGTAACAACAACAATAGCAGCAACAATATCAGCAACAACAAGAACAGAAACAACTTTGATTACACCAAAACAAACATGGATAGCAGCTGCAACTGTAGATGAGCCTCTTTCCATGTCTTTATTAAGAAAAATAAATATATTTTTAAAAAAAATTACCACACCTCTGCGGTTGAAGTTCACGATCTCATCTTTTCAAACTTCCATTTTCTATGAGCCACGTAGCAACATAATACTGTGGTGCAGTGGTTAGGCGCTTCAACGTCACACTGATAAGACGTGTGTTCAATTCTCGTGCGGAGATAAGTTTTATCGAGTATCTTCTTCTGTCTGCTGGGACGTTGAATGCCTCCCCATAACCCAGGGTGGGGCTGACGGGCAGGCTTGGTGCAGCCTACCTCTTATTCAACGATCTAATTTGTATCGATTGGGACGTCACTTTTAATCTTAATTTTAAATTAGATTGTACAAATTATTAATACAATTTTGAGTCATACGACAAGACAAGATGTTTGGTTGAGGGCAAAAAAAAAACCCACAACAAAAAAACAAAGTGTGATGTGTAAAATAAAAACATCTTGTTCAAAGTAGAGGTATCTCGTGTTTCTACTCGATATCTCCCCCCCCCCCCCAAAAAAAAAAATCCCAAACAAAAACAAATAAACAAACAAACAAACAAACAAACAAAAAACAAACAACAACAACAAACAAAACAAATAAATAAGAACATTCCTGTTCCAATTTCAGTGAAACGTCGGTCACGCACATGTGGCAGTTGCTCAAAATAAGTTACTAAAATAAAATTTGT
>NW_004797599.1:207555-208910 GCF_000002075.1 Aplysia californica
TTTTGAGAGCATCCGAGCAAAGGAATGAATGGAGAACCATGATCGCCGATGTCTGTCGCAGATCTGGCACTGAATGATGCTGATGATGAACTATTAACAGTAGGACCAACAACAGTAACAACAACAATAGCAGCAACAATATCAGCAACAACAAGAACAGAAACAACTTTGATTACACCAAAACAAACATGGATAGCAGCTGCAACTGTAGATGAGCCTCTTTCCATGTCTTTATTAAGAAAAATAAATATATTTTTAAAAAAAATTACCACACCTCTGCGGTTGAAGTTCACGATCTCATCTTTTCAAACTTCCATTTTCTATGAGCCACGTAGCAACATAATACTGTGGTGCAGTGGTTAGGCGCTTCAACGTCGCACAGATAAGACGTGTGTTCAATTCTCGTGCGGAGATAAGTTTTATCGAGTATCTTCTTCTGTCTGCTGGGACGTTGAATGCCTCCCCATAACCCAGGGTGGGACTGACGGGCAGGCTTGGTGCAGCCTACCTCTTATTCAACGATCTAATTTGTATCGATTGGGACGTCACTTTTAATCTTAATTTTAAATTAGATTGTACAAATTATTAATACAATTTTGAGTCATACGACAAGACAAGATGTTTGGTTGAGGGCAAAAAAAAAACCCACAACAAAAAAACAAAGTGTGATGTGTAAAATAAAAACATCTTGTTCAAAGTAGAGGTATCTCGTGTTTCTACTCGATATCTCCCTCCCCTTTTTTTTCTCTCTCTCTCGGTCCCCTCACCCCGAGTAAAACAAACAACAAAAAAAAAAATCCCAAACAAAAACAAATAAACAAACAAACAAACAAACAAACAAAAAACAAACAACAACAACAAACAAAACAAATAAATAAGAACATTCCTGTTCCAATTTCAGTGAAACGTCGGTCACGCACATGTGGCAGTTGTTCAAAATAAGTTACTAAAATAAAATTTGTATTAACTCCTTGAGCACTCACATTCTAGTCTTTCGAAAACGCTTAATTAAAGAGACGTCCTGTTTTGAAGTACGGTTAAACTAGGGGGTGGGGGATCAGGGTTACACTATACTTTTTGTTTTAGTAAGCATTTTATGACACTGGCAACTCAGTAAGGTCGTAAAAGAGCCGAAGATTGGAGGTGTTACAATTTAAGAGATTAATAAAAACAAGCAAGAAAGAGAGATACAGACAACAGATCTATGATAGGAAAAAGGAGCAAACCACACCAGAGTACCCACCAATAACCTACATCATACTTTTTCAATTCTGATGCTGTCATGTAAAAAAGAGGACACAAACACACACTCACACACACACACACGCACACACACACACACACACACACACACA
>NW_004797599.1:210652-211999 GCF_000002075.1 Aplysia californica
CACACACACACACACACACAGTGACAGTGACAATGACAATCCTTATTCATCTCACACACATATTGTCAGTAAAGGAAATTGTTGAACAGAACACGGAGACACAGGGGGAATACAACCCATTGCTTATACCATGGCTTTATTAGACTTTATTGGCTTTTAGTTTTAGTAGAGGTTATACGGCGCTCGCAACTGCATAAGGTCATATGAGCGCCTGAAGATTAGAGGTGTTACAAGAGAGTAACAAACATAAAAAAGAAGAAGGGGAGATAAGGACGAAAGATGTTTGATAGGAAAGAAGAAGCAAACTACACCAGAGCACTCGCCAACCACCCACGCTTTATTAGCTTTGAACATCTTGCTCTCACTGGAAAAACAGAACAAAACGAGGCGGGGGAGGACTGAATCAAACACTTGGAAAACCTGAAAAGATGTGTGGCAGGGAAATGCCAGAAAAATAATATAGATTATTTGAGAGCACCCGAGCAGAGAAATGAATGATGATCCATGATCGCTCATGCCTGTTTCAGATCTGGCATTTTATGATGATTGTTTAGACTATTATGCAATGACAATAATGTCTTTTCTGTTATATAATGTAACTCCTACGCGGGGTAAGCCAATGAACTCTCGGGAGTTGCTCTGAAAAACAAAAACAAAACAAACCAAGATAAAAACGAAACGAAACAAAACAAAACATAAAAGAAAAAAACAAAACAAAAACAAGGCAAACCGAAGCAAAGCAAAATAAAATATTTAAAAAAGTAAAGCAAAACAAAGCAAAACAAAGCAAAATAAAGCAAAACAAGACAACTTAGACTCTCCCTTTTCTCCTATTCCTGTCTGTTCAAGTTTTATGTTGCTTCATGGAATGACATCTCCTTTTCATGTTTTTTCTCACATCTCAATAAACAATTTTATGTATGCATCTCCCCTCAACATTCAACATCCTAAGGATACCAAAGGAAGGAAAAAGTACAGTAAAAAGTAAGTATGTATGTACATGACTCTTTTACTCTTTGTTTCTATTGAGCCCTCCTCTTTTCATCTAACTTGCATCCACCCATGCATCCATCCATGCATTCATCCATCCGTGCATGCATGCATGCATCCCTCCGTGCATTTATCCATCCATCCATCCATAGTGTAATATTAATATTGTCTATGTCATGTCTTCAAATCCGCAATTTTCGATATATTTCTGAAGGTAATTAAGTGAATTTGTGAGCGCCTGTGTGCTTATGTCTGTGTGCACCTGTGTGTCTATGTGTGTGTCTTCTTTTTCTTCTTCTTCTTCTTCTCCTTCTTCTTCTTCTTCTTCTCCTTTTTCTCCTCCTCCTCTTTCTTCTT
>NW_004797599.1:213769-227241 GCF_000002075.1 Aplysia californica
TCTATCTATCTATCTATCTATCTATCTATCTATCTATCTATCTATCTATCTATCTTTGACGTTATCACGAACGACAACACGCGAACTGCTTCCACATTTTCCCATTTCGCACCGTCTTATCTATTCTTACCCAGTTCCTTAAATATGTCTTACTGAGTCTTTTTCTCTCACTTTGAATTGTGCCACCTCCGATTTTCTCTTTCAGATGGTGAACAAGATGTAGATCTGGAATGAACTCCATAACCCCGCAATGACGTGTCTAAGCCGTCTTTGAAGGCTTGATTTCTTCAGCGTATTTTTTCAAAAGGCAAGATGACTCTTCTGAGTTACTTTAAGACATCGCTGATGCAGTGGTGCTCGTATAACCTATTATAATGCATACTGTGATGTATTAATGATCAAACAGAATTCGTCTCAAATTTGGTGCAGTTCCCCACAAAAATGGAAGTCATAATATAGTATTTTCGCGATCACGGGGATTGGGGTTGGTAAGTTAATTATACCTCAGTTTCAGAATTTGCACATCCTGTTGGTTAGCAATTTATGTGCTTATTTGTCACACCCTGCACCCCCACATAAACTCATACACAGCGTATCTTTTGATTTTTCACACCTTTCACATGTGAGCATGATTGTTCTATCAAGTCAATACCCGCATCTGAGGGATTGCACCTCACGTTGGAGTGCATGTTTCTTTCTATTTGTTACACTCCTCGCCCTCACATAAATCCACACACTAATTTTATTTGGATTTTCCATACCTTTGCACAGATGTGTACACATTTTTGTGCTTGTTTTTTACACCTCTATCAGAAGGGCGAGATATAACCTATCCTATTTTTTTTCAATTTGCGCAATAAATATCTGTGCCACCCCTCATCTGCGCATAAATGTTGCTGCACATTTTGAACCATCGCACACAAATCAGAAACGTGAATTTGAATATTTCATAGTATCAAAAAAACATTTTTGGAAAGTGATTTACAGTGCTCGCAACTGCATACGTTCATATACGAGCTCGAACGCACCAAACATTTTCAGTTGGTATGACATTTTGAATGTTGCCCGGGTCTTGACGCCTGTTCAGTAGCGATGTACCTGTGCCAGTACGTTTTAAAGTACTTAAGGCATTAAATAATAAAATGCGATCATTTGTGGGTACAAAAAATGGAGAGGAGAAAGAAGAAGCTTGGTTCCCCCCATCCCCCAAAAACAACAACAAAACAATAAAACCAACAACCCAGGAAGAAAAGAAAAATTAAACAATGTTGAAAACTTTTCTTTTACACTAAAGGTTCTCAAAACATGCGTTCAATAAGTATGGCGTCTCGATTAGAGAAAGGACGGACTTGCTTTTGAAAATGACAATGTCCCAACTCTTAGAATGTAAACCTTTTAAAATCTGTGGAAACCACCCACTTGGATTTTTGTATAAGTTTTTACTAAGGAATTTTCTAGAATACAGCGAACAGGTGTTTATAAAAATATTGATCTGTTGATACAAACTGATACAAGCCATTATGCAAAAGTTGGAGAGTCTATGATCGATAGCTAAGGTGATACAGGGCATAATTTGCTTCACGAATTTTTCACCCCACTATACTCTTCGGCACTTATATGACCATATAGCGTTGTAAGTGCCCTAAAACTCTTATTAACCCTATCTGTACCCCCTGGGGTCATTTTGTATCCCCGGGGTTGTATTCTTCATATTTTAGAATACTTCTAGTACGAAGATCTCTTTGAAATTTTCAGTATTTCTAAAAATATCATTTTGACTGACAGTTATGCAAAGCGTATGGATCGGATTAACGGGTAAATTTCCTCTTTGGAAAGTTGTGTCACAGAGTTCCCCACATCGTATGGATACCATAGTAAAACACGACGTACGGATAGGATTAAAACGTAAAGCAGCATCACTGTGTATACATGTTATGTGTTTGTTTGTTACATCTTCCATCGGAAGGACTGCGCATCCTGTTGGTGTACAATATTTATTCCGTTATTTGTTACACTCTGCATACAATCACAAGGGGATTTCCCCCTATATATCAGGCCTACGTCTCTCTCTCTCTCTCTCTCTCTCTCTCTCTCTCTCTCTCTCTCTCTCTCTCCCTCTCTCTCTCTCTTTCTCTCTCTCTCTCTCTCTCTCTCTCTCTTTCTCTCTCTCTCTCATCTCTCCCCCTTTCTTATCTCTCACCCTCCCCCTATCCCGGAGGTAAAATACAAAAAGTATAGAGGTATAGAGGACCTAGATCAAAGATTCTGCCCCCGATATCGATGTTAACATCTTCAAGATCTTTCAATTACTTTACAACAGTGCAGGGGTCAATACATTTAAAATTGTATAATTACATGTTTGTGCTTAAAGCTTTTACAGACGTTTCAAAGAATTCTTCAGTTCACATCCTCACATTCTTCTGTTATTACCCCCCACAACAACAACAACAACAACAACAACAACAACAACAACAACAACAACAACAAAACCAACCGTGGGAGACTTTCGGATCTTCACACAAACAAAATACCTTGACATGAGCGAAACAGTACCAACCTGGAACAAAAACAAAACAAACAACAAAAAAACAACAGAAGGACACTAAGAAAGAAGAAGCGTGGTACCAGAACACAGAAGAACGGTAAGACTGACGATTTATTAGATTCGAATATGTCAAGAAAGGGTCCTCAATGATCATACATAACGATCTTTGATGCCATGCACATGTACATTCTTTTGAGTCAGGTCTGTACGTAATATTAATATCGGACCAAAAGTACATTTTAATCCGTTTTTAACTTGATAAAAAACCATAACCGTCTAAACATTTCTAATTTGGTTATAAGTTACATCATAGGCAGGGTGTCTAAAAGTGGGCGTGCACAATTAAGCTATCTTAGGTTGAAGATAATCAAGGGCAGAGTAAATGGGATGCTGTATAATTTTAGGATCTTTGGGTTGGTGAAGGAAGACCTTGTGCTTTTATTTTCATTCTTTTTACTTGTGGCTTTGACTTCTAGAAAAAAATCTGTTTGTTTGCAAAACGTCAATTTCATTCATCATGCATTAGAACTGAACACTCAAGTAAAACCTCTCACCACTCCACTACAAAACCGTTCAAAAGCACAACTGATAGGACGGCGACTTAAATATGTCACGTTCACCTCTCTCAGGTTTACGGTCACAAAGTCACTTAAAATAGCGACAAAACAATGAACCGATCACAATTCACTTGAGCACTGCGCTGGATTGCTGCGGGGCCCACATAATTTTGGCATGGAATAGTGCACAGTCTATGGCGTTTATTTTCAGATTGCCTACTGTGGGCTATGTTTCGGCGCTATTCGGCGGGAGCACATTTGAAATGTGCCGTCTTATTAATATTAATGTACCGTCAAACTCTCTACAAGTGTCGTCATCGTTTGGGTTATCCCAAAGAACGATTTATAGTCAGGTTTCCACTGTTGATTATCCTGTTATGTTTAGATACAGCGCATGAACTTAGGCATGGCATAGTAGATGTTTTACGGCGCCATATAATAGAAATGACAGTTACAGCGCCATCGAGGGCCTTGTTTTGATCTAATATTTGGCTAGTGTTTGTTTCTGGCGTCTTTTATTTTATTATTGTGGATGTTTTACGTCATAGAACATTAAAACATTTTGGGTGGCACTGCACGACCTTGCTCTATGGACGAACCGCGCCTGATCATAGGGCAATCTCCAGCCTGATACAACACAGAGGGGAAATGTTGCGTAAAGAGGAAGGTATCGGAATACTAATGGTAGAAAT
The DNA here is from genome assembly GCF_000002075.1 of Aplysia californica. Taxonomy (NCBI): domain Eukaryota; kingdom Metazoa; phylum Mollusca; class Gastropoda; order Aplysiida; family Aplysiidae; genus Aplysia; species Aplysia californica. The sequence continues at coordinate 217,564 of NW_004797599.1, forward strand.
TGGTATCGACTATAGGGAGTGAAAGGTTGACTAAATTTCTTGACGTTAGCAAAATCGACCAGAGAGCATTATTGGTTTAGTTATGTCATATATTTAGAAAATCTAGTTGTATAACTTCTGTCGTTGCTGTTATTAACGTAACCTATCTGCAATATTGTAAAAAAAATCCCCAAGAAAAACAATGTAGAGAATTGACCTTAATCCACCTTTCGCCGATGATTTATAGAATACCGCTTGCTCTAGAAAGATTTATTCCATCTTTACGGACAACCAGCATCCTTTGTTCTCACACATGAAAATATCTGTAAGAAGTTTAAGATCTACACTTCTACTTCTACTTTATAATAGCTAAATATACAGCAGGTCATTTTAACCATCACCCCATAAACTCCTACCACCTTAATTAACTTGTAACATAAGTACACAGGTTTCTACGACCTTTAAAGCATCTACTATCAGAATAATATCGGATTACTATCGTTATACTGATTGCATTTCTCACTTCAAGAAAAAATATTGTTAATAATTGTTTTGTGATATCATACGCTGTAACCGTGGGTGCAAGCATAATGTGTCCATGTAATAAGAGGAAGAGGGGGTTTGTGAGGGAATAAAATAATATGCGTATGGTGCACGAGCGTGCCCGCATGTGTGCGTGTGTGTGTGTCTGCGATTTGTGGTGTACGTGTGTGTGTTTGTGTGTGTGTGTGTGTGTGTGTGTGTGAGTGTGTGTGTGTGAGTGTGTGTATGTGTGTATGTGTGTGTGTATGTGTGTGAGTGTGTGTGTGTGTGTGTGTGTGTGTGTGTGTGTGTGTGTGTGTGTGTGTGTGTGTGTGTGTGTGTGTTGAAACAGCAAACCAATGTGCCAGCGTCTGGACAATAACAACGTATTAATCTTTCCTTTTCTTATCTTATGTTTTAAGTTTTGTAATCTCTTATGCTTGAAGACATGTTTTAGAATACAGAGAATGATATATTGGCACAGTTCCGTAAAACCTTATACTATACTATACTATACTATACTATACTATACTATACTATACTATACAGTTCTTTACTTTGCAGGTTAACGACACGAGTGCGATGCCCGAACAAGGAAACTTTCATATCAGGCTTCTCCGTCATTTTGTGTATGGGGCGTATCCCACACAGACTTGTTTGACCTTGGCAGAAACCACCAAGATCCCTTGGTGGTCCTAAAATAGATAAGAGTAGGCTTCGGCCGCACCCGAGCAAAATTCAAAATTACTTACCAACGGAAAAATGTTGCATGTGTCCAACGCGCTCATATAACCTTATGCAGTTACGAGCGCCGTAAAAAACAAAAAACAAAAACAAAAACAAAAAACTGCCGTGAGCGAAGGTTCAACTGTACTTTCAAGAACAGCAAGCACTAGATCTAGATCTAGCTAAGAACATTAACTCCGCTGAACTCTGCACAGTAGCCTTATCTGACCACTTCCGGTGTGACTTCTCATTATGCAATAGGAAGTTTTGACCAACTCGATTTCCTGTGGGAAAGATACTAATTATTTGTCTTTATGAAATATGCTTACACGTATTTCTGTTCACACAAAACGAGATAACGACAGGACAGGGGCGAAGGCTGACATGTTTGACAGGGTAATCAAAGTCAGACAGGACCAGATAGGGCCTGGAGATATCACACAAGAATCTTACTCGAGGCGGCAACACTGAGTTGTGAATGAAAACAAATCCTGAATATTGTTGCATGCATCTTCAACCGCTAAAATAATCGGGAAAGTATCTCATTAAATATTTATTCCAACAAACATTAAATTTATCTTTAGATGTAAATACACAAACACAAGGTAAAGAAGCAGAGATGTCAGTGCTACAGTATGAGACCAGTGAGACTAAACTCTTTGGTAGAACTTGACAATTATTAATTTTTTATTTCACATTTGGATGTTTTTGTCTAGCGTTTCGCGGCCAGGAGCCGGTGTCATAATCGAGGTCACGATCTGATTATAGGATGGTAAAAAGTCGAGGAAAAAAACAAGCACTCGCAGAAATCAAGATATTATTAGGAGTTAGTTCCCCTCACATCTGTGAGGTAGACTCGACCAGTGTAATAGTTTGCTTACATAATCAGTGCGTGTGACTGCTTGTAACTGTGGCCCGAAAGGGGTGAACAGGGTATATGTGGCAATGAAACAGTTTGGACTTTAGCACACATGTACCCTTCAACTCTTTTGGTAGACTCTTCCAGCCTCACTGTAAGCTTACTTAATCAAAGCTTGCGACTGCTTATGGAGTGGCACGATAGGGGTGAACAGGCTATTTCTGTGGCAATGAAACCGTTTTTGGATGTTAGGCATACTATTCTTTGGTGATTATGAGTGTCTTTTTATATAATTTAATTTAAGAGGTCTATCGGTGAATTTGACTTCGGCAATGTTTCAAAATTAGGAAGGGAAGCAGTGATTATTTGATTATATAGACGCTTCGCCACTGCGAGAGGAAAGTAGCTCATGGAAGCTCATATCACCGTAACAATATAATTTATATTTCTTTCTTTCTTGAGAAAGGCGCTGAATTAATACACAAGTCCCGACCCAAGTTAACAAATCTCTATAATGCTTTCGAAAATTAACTTCCTCGCGGAACCTGTTTCTACGAAAGCATCTACTTTCATTGTCAGCGTGTAGATTTAATGCCTCTTTTAACACTGTGAGCTTATTTAAGAAACGGGAACTTCGAATTAAATAACATCCTAGTCTAATAGTAGTAATAGGACCGAGCCAGAATGAGTGGAGAGCCTTAAAAACGCCCTCAAAACAGCCCAAGTTTAGAATGCCTCGCTGGAGATTCGAAAAAGGGCCATCTGCCCCTTAGTTCTGCTTGATACAAGCGAGCTAACAGTGCGTGTGTGTATCTTCTTTTACGTGATCTATTTTAGACTTGTAGAATAACTGGATACCTGGAGGTATCATCTCTGACTCAGAGGTTGACGTGTAATGACCCTCCATTTTTTACGGTCGGGAGCTGCCATTGCACATTCTGCCATATCCAGTTCAGTCCATGTTCTTATGTTGTCCATCCTTGTTATTCTTTGCCTTCCTCTGGCTATCCTGCCCCACATCTTTCCTTCAAGCACCCCTTTCACAATGTTCTCGTATCTTTTCAGATGGTTTTAGTATTGTATTTTTCTATATTTTATTTTGATCAGCAGGGTCTGTCTTGTGTGTAGAATCTGACACACCTATTTGTTTTCCATCTTATTCTGGCCATTCTACGGTAGCACCACATCTCAAAGCATTCATTTTGTTCTTATATAGAATGTTAGATTGATATTCACCAATTTCCCAATCAAACTCAATAAATTACCAAAGACAAGAATCACGATATTTCCAATGGGCTTGATCGGAACTCCCGTCGTAGCAACTGTTTCTACTTTGTAAAACATATTTGTTTTTAACGCCCCTGTCGACACTATTTAGATCATTCGGAAGAGGTCTGCAGTCCTGCATGCTAGAGCCAACCCGGGCCGGGAAAAAAAACCCCAATGTCCCAGAAGAAAGACCGAGATACTCGATAAAACTTCTCCCCACACGGGAGTCGAACTCGGGTCTTTCGCGTGCGGCGACAAAACAACAAAACACTACACTCACAGACGCAGGTCCTGTTGTTACGAAAGGGCATCCTTATCTGCATTCCCTATTTGTGTCCAGCAGGGCGTTAAACTAATACCTAATCAAAGCAAATCGCACCAGAGTCCCACCGCGTGTGATTATCGGGTGGTCTGGTGTGGTTTGCTTCTTCTTTTCTATCAAATCTCTATCGTCATTATTTCTCCTCCTCCTTTTTGTGCTTGTTACTCTCGTGTAACACCTCTCTTCTTCGGGACTGAATAGGTCCTTATTGAGTTGCAAGTGCCGTGAAACTCTTACTAAAACAAAACAAAGCATTTCTATATGCATGGCCTATTTTCGTCCAGCAGGGCGTTAAACTGATACCGAATCAAAGCAAATCGCGCCCAAGTCCCAGCACTCACTACCCGGCTTCCCTCGGAGACCCTGAGAGACAGCCAAACTTCACCCAAGGTCGGAAATCGATTAAGAGCGGGGGGGATCTCAATGTCCCTGGACTGACAGGTCTGATCCGGTCGTCTGCGTCTGACTGTCGGGAGATCCACACCTCCGTCTTCTCCGCTCCGCCGCGACTACTCACAGTTACTGATCATTTCCCTTTTCCGGGCCGGCGCATTTGGAATACTTCAACAACTGCCAACTTCTCCCGCCCCTTCCCCTCCCCAGCACATTTTGAATACTTCACCTACTACCCCCCCCCCAAGGGCGCATTTTGAAGTACTGTCAACTTCCCCCACCCCCCTCAATCCGTTTCTCTCTCCCCCCTCCTCTCCATTTTTTCGGTCATTTTTGAATCCTGAAAAAACCCCCCCCCCAGGGGCTTCTTTAAAAAAAGGGTCAAATTCCCCCCCCCCCCAAAACATTGTTTTCCCCCCCCCCACCCCGAAAATTTTTAGAGGAGAGGGTGGGGGGGGATGTTTGACAGGAAAGGAGTCAGCCTTACCCACAGTAAAAAGATACGAAACAAACAGCCAATGTTTCAGAAAACCCAAACCACGTTTTCGAAACGAAACCGCCCCTCACAAGACATGCAATCGAGAAAATAACTGAGCTGTGCTTTTTGCGGACTGATAATATTCATGTCTCGCTAATGTATTGGATATCAGACAGAAACTCACCGACTGTCCATCGAATTCTTGCTTCAACAATGGATGCCGCTTCAACACACTGCAATCGAGTGACCTATTTTAAACAAACGTACCTACACGATCAAAACTAATAATAATAATAATAATGAAGATCATTTCTATAACGCCCACTCCCGTGTAAATACAGCTCTGGGCGCTTTACTTAAATGCTTGTACGAACAATATTCACGCATGCGACAAACACCCACACACACATACACTCATACACACACACTAACACACACACACACACACACACACACACACATACATACACACATACATACACAAACACCCACACACATGCACACACACAAACACACAAACACACACACATACATACACACATACATACACAAACACACACACACACACACACTAACACACACACACACACACACACACACACACACACACATACATACACACATACATACACAAACACCCACACACATGCACACACACAAACACACAAACACACACACATACATACACACATACATACACAAACACACACACACACACACACTAACACACACACACACACACACACACACACACACTCACATACATACACAAACACACACACACATGCACACACACACACACACACAAACACAAACGCACACACACACACACACACACACACACACACACAAAGCAAGCAGCAGTTACTAACAGCTGAAAAGTACGTGTATAGGATCAAATTATAAATAATATATTGGTGTGGATGACCGTCCGAAATAAGTTCTATCGAGTTCCGTCACCTGTCCTGATGACCGTGCCCGTCCGTTTGTGGCCCATCCTCTACTTGACACGACAGTTCTCTCCATAACCCCGCGGTCTCTGCTCTGATGTATAATTTCACGACGCGGTTGACCTCTGTCAAATTTTACGTTGTCAACGTATGATGTAGGATGTCTTCCCTTATTGTTTCTTTTTTGTCTGTATTTTGCGTAGCTTGACAGTGCAGAGTATATAGAGAAATGATACCCCCTCACCATTTCCCGCAAAACAACAAAAACAAACAAAAAAACAAACAAACAAATAAACCAACGAAACCTTACCGGCCAAGTAAGAAGGAGGTGTGTTAACGGTTAACGTCATAAGAGATCTCGTCAAATAAACCTTAAATTAAAAGATTGATATACCAGTTTGTTTTTACGTTGCATGCAGTGAGGAACATTTTATCAGCGTTATTCCACAAGCGCCGGTCTCTCTCTCTCTCTCTCTCTCTCTCTCTCTCTCTCTCTCTCTCTCTCTCTCTCTCTCTCTCTCTCTCTCTCTCTCTCTCTCTCTCTCTGTCTCTTTTCACACTCGTTCTCTTAAGATATATTATACATACAGGAGTGTGTGTGTGTGTGTGTGTGTGTGTGTGTGTGTGTGTGTGTGTGTGTGTGTGTGTGTATGTTAGTGTGTGTGTATGAGTGCGAGGAGTTTCACATAGGGCTCCCACATACCGTAACAAGGTCCACTGAGCAAACTATGTAAGTGTTAGGATTAGGGTTAGGGTGAGGGCTAGGGTTAGGGTTAGGGTTAGGGTTAGGATTAGAGTTGGGTTAGAGGGTTGGGTTAGGGTATATACCCCGTTCAAAATATCCCCTCTTTTGTGTGTTGTTGGTCGGCGGGCTCTCTGAACTCCCTCCCATGACATAATAATAATAACAATAATAATAATAATAATAATAATAATAATAATAATAATAATAATAATAATAATAATTATTATTATTATAATAAATAGCATATTTTGTATAGCGCATATCCCCGCTCAACAGCAGGCTCTATGCGCTTTACACTATATTATTACCCCAGCAGATCATAGAACACTCCGAAACATTCTCAGCTTCCCGGGAAGCATACAGTGCAAGCAGCTGATTAAGCACTCAAACACTAACAAACTGACAAGATCGTTCGCTGTCTGTAGCCGAGTACCCATTCCCACCTGGGTGAAGTGAGGAAAATTCATGTAAAGTGCCTTTCCCAAGGACACAACGTCGGGTCCCTGACGGGATTCGAACCCACGACCTTACGGTTGCGAGTCCGATAACCTAACCACTAGGCCACCGACGTTACTCGATAAGAAATTTTTCCCATTCTGGTACCGATCTCGCGTCTTTTGCGTACGACAGCGCAGCGACTAACCGCTACACCACAGATGCCGGTATTATGATATACATTCCAGACGTATAAATACATACATCAAGTCCACATTATTTTATAGACGCAAATTGTGCTTTGGTACACTTTCCAGGCTTAACAATACAGTAAGTAATAAATGTATTCCAATTGATATTTAGACGAACAGCAGTATGGGTATTTTGCCTGTTCAGGTATATACCATAGTTTTTAAGTTGTCTTGCGTCTCAGTGTCTAAATGTTTCACAAGGGACGGTGGGGCTTGATTTGTACGCTTGTTGGATCAGATTGTTCTATTCAAATTGGATTTTTAAAAAAGTAAAACCACGTTATACTGCCTTCCTTGGAACGAGCATGAAGTTGGCGGTATATCGGGGCTGGTGGTACAACGAGGTTTTCATATCCTCTGTTAAATACATGTAGCACTGACTGTCAAACGAAAAGGGAATTTGTTTACCAATCATTAGATGAAGTACTGAGTTACCCCCCCCCCCCCTTAGGATCTGTCACTTAGATGTGAGTCCGGGTCCTCCCTAAATAAAAGCCCCATGGACATTCGCTAGCCTGTAAGTTATTGGGCTAATAGATGGCGACGCTATAGACTATAGATACTTGCAACGAGATGGAGAGGTCCCTTTAAACTTTCTCCAGGTGACTTTAAAAAATTACTCCATTTTAAAAATAAAATGTTATATTGATCAAGGCCTAAATAGAATAGCATTTTCATAACCAGCGCCAAAATTTAGTCGGATTCAGGCGGGGAGCTAAACTTGATGCTGAATTAAAAAGTGATGTCTTATTTTACTTGTACTCTTCGATATGTACATTGCACATTGTATTGTGTTCGCTTGCGACACACTACATCACTGTAGATCTATCCATATTGCCCGAAATCTACAAGACAACTGTAGGGAGCAAATCAGCGAAAAGGGTTTGATCTAGGACCAAGGCTTAGCTCGTACACTTGTGTGTGAAGTGTGAAAGATTGTCAAGCAACCATCGAATGGATGTGCCGTGCGCCGTGTGTAGCCTAGTGTGTACTGTGTACTTCTGGCGGCAATTTCCTTGGCGGTAAAACGGGGTAAATTTACAATAGTTTAATATGGACCGCGCAACTGAGACAGTTAATGAATGAAGGATGGCGGTATAAAGGTGAAAATACCATGTTATACAGCGGACTCTTTTCGTACATTGGCCAAACCTGGCGGTATAGCGGGGCAGACGGTACAACGGGAGAGGTAAAGCGAGATTTGAGTTTGACTGTAATCCTCAAGTAGGAAAAAGAAGCTAAAACAGAACCTGGACATGGATGGCTGGTGCATCTATAAATAAATTATTGATGGTCTGGTCTGGTCTGGTCTGATGTTTTTTTCCTCATGCCTTAGTCTAGTTTTATAGTAAAGAGTGAGAGAATCTCGCATTCTGGGCATTCCTTTTCTTTAACCAACTGGTATATATATATATATAAAGAGAGAGAGAGAGAGAGAGAGAGAGAGAGAGAGAGAGAGAGAGAGAGAGAGAGAGAGAGAGAGAGAGAGACTCTATATTTAAAAAAAACCCAAATAGATAGTTGAATTAATCGATAAATCAAACAAATGAATACGTGTACATTCAGAAAATCAAACTGGTAAATGAAAACATGGCAAAAGTTAAATAAACAAATCATCATCATCATCCAGTGCCAGATCTGCGACAGACATCGGTGATCATGGTTTTCCATTCATTCCTTTGCTTGGATGCTCTCAAAATAGCTACGTTTCCCTGATCTTTCCCTGTTACCCATTTGTTCAGGTTCCCTAAGTATGTTGTTCTGGGCCTACCCCTGCTCGCTTGCCCTTAATTTTGCCAATGAGAGCTAGGTGTTCAAGACCCTTATGTCTATTTATGTGTCCCAAAAAATACAAATGTCGTTTCCTGATAGTTTTTAACATTGAGCGTCCCACGTGGGCTTCATCAATTTGATTTCTTTTCTTTCCACGATACTCTTAGCAGTCTCCTAAGAAACCACATTTCTGTTGCTTCTATTTTATTTTCACTGTCTTTAGTGATTGTCCAGCATTCACAGCCATATAGAAGGATTGACCAAACATAGCATTTCAGAACTTTCATTTTGGTGTTCATTGATTTGTTTCTGTTTTTCAGGATTGGGCTCATTTTATTGAAACTAGTTTTAGCCATTGTAGTTCTCCTTTTTTTATTTCTGTGGAACATTTGGCATCAGAAGTTATCGTTTTTCCTAGATATTTAAACTGTTGGACATGTTTGATCTTTTCACCTTTGCTAATGAGATTACACCTAGGATTTGCTGCTTTTTTGGATATTACCATGCATTTTGTTTGTTTTACATTCAACAATAATCCTTTACGTTCAGTTTCTGTTACAACAGTATCTAGAAGCAATTGAAGGTCCTTTCCGGAGCCCGCTATTAAAACTGTGTCATCTGCATACCTGATGTTGTTGATATTTTCTCCTTTTACTTTGAGGCCTGGACGTTCTTCTATGTTTCTAAGGATTGGTTCACTGCACATGTTAAAGAGGTCTGGTGACATAACACATACTTGCCTCACTCCTCGCCTAATCTGCATATATTTACTGTATTCTCCATTAATTCGTACAGCAGCTTTTTGGTCCCAGTACAAATTTCTGATAATTCTTAGATCTTTTCCATCTATGTCTAGCTTTTCCAGTATTTTTAATAGCTCATCATGTCTAACTTTATCGAACGCCTTTGAATAATCTATGAAGCATAAATACAGATCTTTCTGTGCTTCAATACATCTTTCCATTAACATTGTTAA
>NW_004797599.1:228152-229463 GCF_000002075.1 Aplysia californica
TTTTTGAGTTTCTTTAGTCTTATCCGCATTTTACACATGACTAGTACATGGTCACTATCACAGTCTGCTCTTGGTAGTGATTTAGATGATTTTATTGTGTTTCTAAAACGTTTCTGAATAAGTATGAAGTCTATTTGATTTCTACTTCCATCGCCAGGACTCTTCCAAGTGTATCGTCTTCTTGGGTGATTTTCATACCAGGTGTTTGATATCATAAACTTATTTTCTTTGCACCATTCTACAAGTCGTTCCCCGCGTTCCTTCTCTTTACCCAGTCCCAATGGCCCAACTATCTATAATCTATTTGTGGTGGCCGAATTTTGCTATTCAAAAGGCTTTTTAATGGCTGCATCGATTGACATGCGGTTTTCGCCAAAAAATTCGTAAAAATATTCTCCAGATCATGGCGCCCTTGGTTTTTTCAGTTTTGAGACAGTTTTGCTGCAAAAAGCTAAATTTCTTTGTTTCGACGATCGCTTTTGAAGGCCGGCGTTTCTGTCTCTGCAATTTTAGAAAATCTGGAAGTGATATTTCGCGAAGCGCATTTTGTTTTGAGAGTATAGATCTAGACCTAATTTTTTGCATCTCTCAATATTTATTTCCCCATTCCAGTAGAGTGTAAATATAGTAGGCCAATGACTTTTAGCTTATATTAAAGCACCGATCATCCCTTTCATCGAAAGGGGGCCCAGCTAGTATCTTCTATACGTGTACTTCCTACTTTGGCATTAAAGTCTCCCATGACTACCTTTACACCTTGTGATTTAAACTATTTCATTGCCTTATCAAGGTCATCATAAAAAGTCTCAATTTCCTTGTTGTCGTGCTCCGATGTTGGTGCATATATAAAAACATAAATTTAAAAAGTTAATTAATTAATAAATTAATTGATATTAAATAGATAAATAAATAGATAAATAAATAAATAAAGGATACATAATAATAAACTGTAAAGATGTGTTGGTCTTTATCAGGACGTGCGACTGGAGATCAACACTAGATTCTATAACTTTGACCTTTTTAAATTGTTGACAACATTTTTGAAACACCAGTTTCTTCTGGCCTCGACACTTATTGTTAATCATGACGAAGGTAGAGAAGGGGGAAGAGTTCGCGTGACTTCTCCTGGTATATTTAGAGAGATGTTGCACATTGACTGTAGTATGTATGGCTCTTTTCGTCTATACAGACGGTCAATTTAGCTTAAGATGGTCTCAAGGTTGTCTTCATGCAGCTTCTTTCATGGCTAATTCTTCCTACGTTGGAAGCGCAGATTCTGTCGCAGTGGTTGCATGTCAGTGCCGTAGATCG
>NW_004797599.1:229563-232063 GCF_000002075.1 Aplysia californica
AGCGCAGATTCTGTCGCAGTGGTTGCATGTCAGTGCCGTAGATCGAAGCTCTGTATTTCCGCTGTTTTCCTTTCGTCGTTTGCGCTTCTCAGCCTGGTTGTTTCTAAAGCTGCTCTCTAGCATTTTAGTTCTTTCCTTTATACTTTTCCTCCATGTTTTCTGGTCCTCAGCTATTTTTCCCCAGATGTTAACATTTACTCCAACCTTAGATACGCTGTTTTTGCAGGTGTCTTTGTACCTCAATTTTGGTCTTCCTCTTTGTCTCTGTCCCTGGGCAAGTTCTCCATAGACAAGTTGCTTCGGAATCCGGTTGTCATCCATTCTCTTGACATAGCCAAGCCATCTCAATCTTTTTAAACACAGGATAGTTGTCATGCTCTGGAGGTTTGCCCGTGCCACCACTTCAACATTTGTAACCTTGTCACGCCACGAAATGCCTAAGATCTTGCGGCAGCATCTGAGATGGAAAATATCGAGGCGCTTTTCCTGTCTGCTGTACAAGGTCCATGTTTCAGATCCATAAAGGAGTGTGCTGAGGACACATGCTTCGTAAATCTTGATCTTTGTTTTGATGGTTAATCTTTTGTTTTCCCATGCTCGTTTTGTCAGCCTTCCAAAAGTTGTTGCTGCTTTCCCTTTCCTGATGTTGATCTCATAATCAAGTGATGTTGTAGAGCTGATGGTAGACCCCAGGTAACAGAACTCATCCACTGTCTTAAGTTTCTTGTCGTTCAGCCATATATGGCTCTGCTCTGCATCTTCTTGGGTAAGGATGACTGTTTTCTTAACACTGATGACCAAGCTAAAAACCTTGAATGCTGTTGATAGGCGGTCCATCATTGTTTGTAGGATTGATTCACTGTGGAAAACAAGAGCAGCATCATCGGCGAAGGGAAGGTCTCGTACTGTTGTTTTGTTGATCTTGGTCTTGGCCTTGAGTCGAGCAAGATTAAAGAGCGACCCATCAGTTCTCCAGTGGAGGAAGACATCCCCTGGTGACTCTTTGAAGGCGTGTTGCAGTAAGACAGCAAAGTAAGTACTAAAAAGGGTTGGTGCTAAGACACAACCTTGCTTTACTCCGCTATTGATGTTGAAACTGTTTGATGTTGAATCGTCAAACTGAATGGTGGCCTTCATATCATTGTGGAATGAGATGATGAGCTGTAGCAATATTGGGGGACAGCCAATTTTTCCAAGCATCATGTACACTCCTGATCTACTGACTGTATCAAAAGCCTTTGTCAGAGCGACGAACGCAGTATGTAATGGCAGTCGTTTTTCCAGGTTTTTTCTTGTAGCTGACGAATAGAAAAGATCATGTCCATTGTTGAGCGGTTTGATCTGAAAACGAATTGGCTCTCTGGTAGGACTCTTTCTGCTAGTTTCTGAAATAACGTCAGGACGACCCTAGCGAAAGCTTTTCCAGTGATGCTTAGCTGTGAGATATCTCTGTAGTTGTTGCAATCTCCTTTGTCCCCTTTGTTTTTGTAGAGTGTGGTGATTTTGGCATCTCTCATGTCATGTGGAATTTCTGCTTTCAGCCAAGAAGTCGTTAGTAGCTTGTAGAGATATGGGAGGAGGGTCTCTTTATTCTCTTTCAGCATTTCAGCAGGTATGTTGTCATTTCCTGTTGCTTTTCTGCAAGCGAGTTCATCGATTGCAGAGTAGAGTTCCTCTTTTGTTGGTGTTGTATCAAGTTCTGACATTTCGGAGAGCTGAGGAATGGCCTCATGTAGCTGTCTATCAACATGTCGCTCCTCTGAGTATAAGTCTGAATAATGTTCCACCCATCTTTCCATTTGTTTCTTGTCTGTCAGCTGTTCACCTGTTGCAGACTTTAGAGGTGCCACTATGTTTGCTGTTGGTCCAATAGCAACTCTGATGTTTTCATACATTTTCCTGATATTACTGGTATCGCTGGCCTGTTGAATTTCTGAGCATAGATTGTCCCAGTACTGATTGGCACACTTTCTGGTTTCTCTTTGAAGGTTGGATTTAGCAGCACGTAGTTGTTGCCTTGTACTCTCTGTTGCTTTTGTGTTGTGTTCTATCAGAATCTTACGCTTTTTCTCGAGTAGAGGTGCGAGTGTTGATGCACTGGCCTCAACCCAGCCTTCCTTGTAAGGTCTTTCTATTCCAAAAGTCTTGACTAAGCTAAACGACTGGGCCTTACTATATGGAGAACGTGCCTTGCCCAATTTGCACGAACCCGCTCTCGACTTAGCTGATTTAGTCCAAAGGAGAGACGAGGTCAATACATTTGGAACCAGTAAAGTTGCAGGGGCTGCCAGAAGATAGTTCGGATCGTTCCTCCCTGTCGACTGCCTTAGGGGCCCTCCCTCCGGATTTGTATAGGGTTTACTCCCTTAAACTTCCATACTCCCGTATGCACCTACAAGACAGTAGGAACAGCTGCAGGTAGTATCATCTACTGTCATTATGGCAGCAACACTAAGGCTGATCTGACTATAGTACACATTTTTTTTAAAAAGAGAGAGAG
>NW_004797599.1:234949-236838 GCF_000002075.1 Aplysia californica
ACACACACACATACACACACACACGTACATAAACTGCATACAGATGCTCACATACACACACAAACACACACAAACAAACACACACACACATTTCGACACACACCTACACACACACACAAACACACACACACACACACACACACACACACACACACACACACGCACACACATATTTCAACACCAGCTGGCGACTTGTAGGCGAAGTCGACTCATTAATTTGACATTCCTGATAGTGGTATGTAGCAGTTGTATACAGGCTCCTGAAGCATGCCAGTTTGTCACAGACCCAGTTTGTCGTAGGCCCAGTTTGTCACAGGCCTCGACTGTGCCATGCTTAATGGAAATTATCACTCACACTTTCAAAAAGAGTAAATTAATGATTCTTTGATTGTAGGAATTGAATTTTATTTTTCAATTGTTTTTAACGAAAGAACATTTAATGTTGAAATTACAAAGTAATTTAAATTTTGCTTTTATTTGCATACAAAAAGAAAGAAATATTGAACAACACAAGCTGAATTGACATTTTCGAGGGATCACTACCTCTACACTGCCAATTTGAAGGTGGAGAATAAAAAACTTAAGTTACAACTATACAGTGTCAAAGAGCTGTAATTATGACTGTCATCAATACTCAAATACTTAAATGAAATTGTGACAAACTGGTCCTGTGACAAACTGGGCAGCCCCCATGATCCATTCGACTTCGAGTCTGTTTTGAATTCTTTCCATCATGAACAGTAATTTCTCATCACCATGGCATGTGTTGGACGATGTTTCGTCTCGTCATCAGTACATATACTTTAGGATAATAAAACCATGCTTTCAGCATTCCTTTCCTAACAGTTTGATGAAGTTTTGTTCTAGATCTAGATCTAGATCTATATCTTGTCTACGCTTTTGTTGGCATGAGGGCCAATAAGTTAAAATAACAGCAGTGCAAAATAATAAACGTAAAAATGGAAAAGCAATACAAATCGCTCGCTATACGCACAGATCTAGCAAACGTTGCTATTATAGGTCTCTGCTATACCTTGCTTTATCGTGGCTCAGTCAGAATGAGCTGTGCTGTGCCAGGGCGTAATTTATTAGCCTATAATATATTATTCTGCGCCTTTTTCTGAGTAGGTCTATTTTAGGCCCTAACATGTAGTTACGGGAATTCCCAGGAATGAATAAACGAAACTTGGCGGCAGCCAATCAGAAATGAGGCCAAACTTACTACACACTCGATGCAAGCGGACTATGTCGGCCGATTTCTACTAAACCTGGAGAAATTGCCATGCTTGTGTGATTTTCATCCGTTTTCCAAAAACTAAGAGGATTGGCTGAACAATCTTCGGTCAGTCAGATAGGTATCCCACATATTATTATCTTTTTAATTTCTTTTTGTTGTAAAATTTCAAACTCTGTGAGTGTGAGTAGGCTAGGCTAATGCATTGTACATTCCTCCCATTCAGAGATGAAAGACCGAAAACTGGGTCAGAAACTGGACATGCTGGCTCGCTTGCTTGCCGCCCACTTGCTAAAGGCTCGCGATGGCCAGAGGTGGCTTGAGATGGGCTGCCTAAAAATAAATTAACAGAATATGTAACAGGAGTCCATTCATTGTCAGTTTTTTTGGTGTCTGTTTGTTAGGCCTAGTTGGGTTTTTTTTCTGTACCCCTCTCTTAATATGTAAAGGGGTGTATCGTAGAAACAACGCTGATTCTTGTGTCTTAGGTGAAAGTTATATCTTTTCTGTAGCACATGGTTCAAATTCAAGCTTCTGCCCAATAGCCTATATAAGATAAGATAGATCTACATCTTTATTGTCCAGATCCTGACACATTGGTTTGGTGTTTCACCACGTGTAAACACACACACACACACACACACACACACACACA
>NW_004797599.1:237999-239367 GCF_000002075.1 Aplysia californica
CTATATATGTTGTCAAGAAATAGTAGAATGGTGTCTTCCACACTTCTCCCGTGACGATATGCGAATTGTAGAAAGTCCTGGATTGTTCTATGTACGTTCGTAGTCTTTTTAGCACAATATTTTAAAAGACATTTTATAACTACGGGTGTTAAGGCTATTGTCCTAAGGTCATTCGTTTCAGTAACTTTTTCTTTCTTTGGAAGGGGGACGATTTCAGAACATTTCCAAATAGTGGGAATAGCATGTGTCAACAACGACTGTTTAATAATATAGATGTAAATAAAACGAAGTTGTGCTGGACACATTTTCAGTATTTTGGGTTGCACACCGTCTGGACCACACGCCTTTCTCACATTCACACGTCCAAACACACATCTAACCTCATGTTCTTCAACAACAACAGCACTATTTTCATTTGTGTTTGTGTTCACATAAGGCAAGTCACACGGACTGTCTTTGTCAAAAAACGGGAGAAAAAGGCATTAAGTTTATTTGCATAGCTCTCTTCGTTGTCAACACATATGTTTGTTGGTTTATTTTTGTAGCCCACTATGGTCTTAAGCCCAGTCCATGTCTCTTGAGAGTTATTTGAACGAAACAGATCTTTCTGTTTCTTTTTATAGTTTTGCTTTTCAACCCAGATTACTTTCTTAATAGCTTTGTCTATGACTTTTAGTTCTCTTTTGTTATGGTTTTTAAAAGCCTTTATCTTTCTATGGATTAGGTCTTTGACTCCAGAATTTACCCACGGTTTAGAGTTAGGAAAGATGGTAACTTGTTTTTTAAGGGCCGCTATATCTACACAAAATTTAACATAGTCTGTGACTGTTGTCATAAATCATTGATATCACAACATGCATTAATAAAAACGTTCCAGTTGGTACAGTCAAAACATCCTCTTAGTTGATCTTCGCTTTCTTCAGTCCAAGTGGTGACTGTTCGAACTTCTGGCTTCGTTCGTCTCGATACTGGGCAGAGCAGAGGGAGTAATAGAGACATGTTGTGGTCAGAGTTACCGATGGGTGGGAGGACAACACACTTGTAGGCTTGGGTGACATTGCCGTAACACAGATCTTATGACCTTTGGCGTCTCGTTGGAATGTCGACGTACTGGGTCAAGTTGGATAGGGCGGCGGTAACAGTACAGCTGTTGAAGTCACCGGTAGTAAAGATAGCCGCGTCAGGAGATTTTGTGGTTTGGTTGTGAATGAGGTCGGATAGAGTATCGGCAGCAATTGGGACGTTGGCGTGTAGAGGAATATACACAGCATTCCTAAACATGTCCAATATAAGATCAAAGTAGATTTTAAGCAAAGATCTAGTTTGAAAACTTATGAAGTTTTGTAATGTTTGAATCTGCCACATGCC
>NW_004797599.1:240605-241862 GCF_000002075.1 Aplysia californica
GAAATCATTACACCAGCTGGCCCGTGTGAACTTGGAAGCCACAGGATCTGAGTGAGCGAAACAGTCATGGGGAATTCCTCAGGTTACAAAATATTATAGTGTGATCAAAAATTGGTGGCGCAACATAGATATTGTCAAATATCTCCTAAACTATTGAACATAGATTTTCCAACTTTTGCAAAGTGACTTATATCAATTTGTCTTAACTGATTAATATTTTTTCAAACACTTGTACACAGTATCCTACCAAATTCCTCAATAAATGCTAATAAAAAAAGCCAGTCAATGATTTCTACAGATTCTAAAAGATTTACAGCACAGGTAATATCGCTTTTAAAGGCAAGTCCGTCATTTTATCTAATCGCGATCTTATCTTTATTGAACTCATGTTTTGAGAAAATAGAGTGCAAAATTAATTTGTTCACTATAAAATTAATTTCTGTAAAAGTTTGCCTCTAGAACGTGTCGTTGGTGAGCTGTGACGTAGGTCATGTGTGTATAACAATAATAATAATAGTAGATAGCATTAGTATAGCGCAAATCCCCGAACAACAGCAAGCTCTAAGCGCTTATACAGAATGTGTGTGAGGAGCGGGAAAAGCTGTGAACAATCTCATTTTCGCATGACGGAGATTTATAGTATTTTATATACATTTATGAAGAAAAGTTTTAAAATCTAGACTCATAACTGCTGTTGAAAAATATGATTTGTTAAGACAAATTGATACTCACTGCTTTGTTAAGTATGGGTGACAGTGATTCATCCATTGAAGAGATATTTGAGGATCAGTTGCGCCACGAATTACAGACCGCACTATAGAATGAATATAATTTAATACATCTTTAGTAATTCTGGTGGCACTGACCGTTACGTCACTCTTTAGAAGAAACCACGCAGTCTTCAGTCCTCACAATTCAAACGAAGGTAACTTTTAATAAAACGTATTGTTAAGAGCATGACAGAGCCGGGTTTTCATGACTTTAAGGTTGAGAATAAATATTTATACTGGTGTAGGTTTCGATTGCTATGTCTCATTATTAAATACTTCAAAGTTTAGACCGTTGCCTTTAAATTCCACTTTTACACACAAAAAAGGAAGCAGCGTCTGCTCTTCAGTTTTGTATTAAATCTGTTCGGATAAATGCTTTGAAGTGAAGTGTTGTCTATGTCAATTTCCTTTTCATTATGTATCGTCTGTGATTATGGCTCCTAGATAGTTGAGTTGATGTAACTGTTCAATTCTCTCTCTCTCTCTC
>NW_004797599.1:243756-244726 GCF_000002075.1 Aplysia californica
AGTGAGTGAGTGTGTGTGTGTGTGTGTGTGTGTGTGTGTGTGTATGTCTATGTGTCTGTGTGTCTAAGTGTGTGCGTGCGTGAATTCCGTTTTAATGGAAATACATATATTCTCAACAATTGATATCTAATGGTTTTACTAAACTTGTCAAATAAATTTTCATCCTCAGGAAAAGTTCAGGATTTGTCGGTGCTAAAGTCAGAAATAACTCAGCTGACACAGGGTGAGGACATTGTGAATAGAACAGTACCGTAACCGTCAACTTGAAACTCTCTTCTGATCATCATGTGCTACATGTATTGATTTTTCCACTAACTGTTTGTTAAGTCTATCAGCTCTTACTCTTATTTCTGCACTTTATGGTATTTATACTTATGATTGTTGTCCCAATGTTGTCTTACTGGACGTTTCCAATCACCTGTAACTGTCACCAAATGTTGTAACTATAATCAAATGTTGTACCCGTAATCAACTGTTGCAACTGTAATCAATTGTTTCAACTGTCACCAAATGTTGTAACCGTAATGAAATGTTGTACCCGTAATCAAATGTTGCAACTGTCATCAAATGTTGTAACTGTAATCAAATGTTGTAACTGTAATCAATTAATGTTGTAACTGTCATCAAATGTTGTAACTGTAATCAAATGTTGTAACTGTAATCAATTAATGTTGTAACTGTCATCAAATGTTGTAACTGTCATCAAATGTTGAACCTGTAATAAGATGGTGTAAGTGTCATCAAATGTTGTAACCGTAATCACATGTTGTAACTATAATTAAATGTTTTAACTATGCGTGAAAGCCGTTTATCATTTGGTATAATTTGTGGTTAACAATTCGCAACAAAACGGTATCTTTGTTTCAATTGCAAGTTTTTTTTTTGGTTTAAGCGCCTTATCCTATTTCTACTTTGTGTGCTGTGGGAATTTGTATCCCCCCACTTTTTTAAACAAAATAAATAAATAATA
>NW_004797599.1:246289-247804 GCF_000002075.1 Aplysia californica
CACACACGCACACACATAATACTTACCAACCCCTTTATCGTCATTCCCAGGAGAAAGCTGTGAGATGGAATTTTGTGAGGGCAAAGATCCTGAGGCAGAACTCCACAAACATTTTGTCCGCTGTAAGAAAAATCCCGGCCACAAGAAATTCATTCCAGTTTCTCAGTTTGATGCAGATGGTGCAGTGGCTGCGATCAAGACACTAGCCGTGGATACCGTTAAGTTGATCGTCAGGTACACGTCAAAGAGTCGCCCTAACAAGTTTGGTCTCCCTACTCTGAAGTGAAAACGCAATCCCCGATTTGGTAGTGGTTGCTTCGTACCTATTCCATCAGACTCGATGGAGAACCAGCCGTGCCCCCTCAAGGATTGTCCTTTCTCCAAAGAGGACCATCTGGTCACTGCCACGTTTGTAGTCTTCACCGCAGCTCACGTGGTCTACGATGCTGACGAGGCGGTGGTCACCTCCGTGGAATTTTTTTATGACGATGATAAAGATAGGTCAGAGGTGGTGACCGCTCAAGCTGTTCAACTTGGGTATGCTGATGAGGGGGCGGACACGACCTGTTTGAAGTGCATCTGTCACGACTTAGCCCTTTTCCACAAAATGAAAAGTCGCAGGATGTACGGGAAAGATGTGAAGTGGAGCATGTCGGTTCCCATAGCTGTTCTGATTTCCCATCCCCATGGTTGCTCTAAGCAGATATCTGTCGGGGATCTGGTAGATAGGAAGGAGCTGGATCCCGTTCAGGGTCTGTCGTTTTTAAAGCCGTCTTTTAAAGATGGAGAAGAATTTAAAGCAATGAAGAATGCTAGTGCAGATGCGAAGAAATGTCTGACTGTTTTTCTGGACACAGTTTTCAAGAAACGCTATGGAGAAAATATAAAAGGTGGTGACGAGAAAACGAAGGTCAAAAACACTGTGTTCCGGTTGATTCTGAAAGAGCTTAGAACTGAGGGCTGCACTGTTCCCGTGTCCGAGTCGGAGAGGGATTTCTGGGAGAAAGTCTTTGTACACACCAGTATGGGAATGGGAAGCTGGTCTTTAGGATGTGATAGGAGTTGGGTGTCTGGGGTGATGGCTGCATTTCATTTTCTAACGATGTTAAATTTTATTAATGCTTTCGAAAAAGCGATTAGTTTTGAGTCCATGGAGAAAGATGGCCTTGTTGGCTATGAGTTTTTGCGTGAGCTGTCTGGGGTGCAGGAAGCCCCCTCCTTTCGCGAGAAAGTGGGAGAGAGGAAGACGTTCCGACATATGTCCTACTCCACCCCGTCTTGTCCTGGCTCGTCTGGAGGACCTGTGTATTGTTGGAGGAAGGACGGAGACGAAATTAAATTTTCCGCCGCCTTTCATAGCCGAAAGGGGAATAACAAAAATATCAGCGGGCTTTGCACCTCATCATGGGTGAAACACAGACACCGAGTTTTACTTTTATATATATTACTTTACTTTACTTTTTTACTTTTTTACTTTTTTCTTCCGCTTGTACCCTGGGGTGTCGCGGGGAGACA
>NW_004797599.1:248506-250434 GCF_000002075.1 Aplysia californica
ATTTTTTTTTGTTTTGTTTTTGTAAAGTGTTTTACGGCGCTCGCAACTGCATAGGTCATATGAGCGCACGGGACACACCTAATATTTTCAGTTGGTAGGAAATTTTGAATTTTGCCCGGGTGGCGGCCGAAGCCTACTCTTATCGATTTTAGACCACCAAGGGATCTTTAACGTGCGCAACTTGCACACGGGCCCTCCGAGATTTTTCGCCCTTGTCCGAGAAGGTTAGGTGTAGATCTTTCCTACCAGAAGATCAGGGGTGTGGCAGAAAGACAGCAGTTAGGAGGAGTCAAGGAGTAGCAGTAGAAAGGCTGCAGAAAGAGTCAGGAGCCCAGAGGAGGGGACAAAGAAGGTGAGGGGGTGGGGACAGAAAGAGG
Organism: Aplysia californica; assembly: GCF_000002075.1. Taxonomy (NCBI): domain Eukaryota; kingdom Metazoa; phylum Mollusca; class Gastropoda; order Aplysiida; family Aplysiidae; genus Aplysia; species Aplysia californica. The sequence continues at coordinate 248,884 of NW_004797599.1, forward strand.
AAATGAAAGCAGACAACAGAACATTGCTAGAGAGCAGGAAAGGAGGTGAAAGGAGACAATTTTAGAGAAGAACATTTTTGGTCGCTACCCGGATTCGAACCCGGGACCTTTGAATGAGAGGCCAACACCTTAACCTCTAGGCCACGAGAGCCCCCATATATATATATATATATATATTCATGTATATATGTAAATGTATACACGTGAAGAGCTCAGGGGAAAACTGACGGTATTCACAAGCTAGGAATTGTGAGGGTGCCAATTTTAAAAGCTTGTGGACTCGTAAATTCCCATTTGTTATGACTGGTGGTTTGTTGTTAAGTGTTGTTGAATGGGAAGTCTAACAGCAATAATCAACCAACAGTTGAACAGAAATACAGTTATGGGTCAACAAGCGTTCAAAATTGGGACCCTCACGATTTTCAGTTTGTGACTACCGTTGTTTTTGCACTGTAGTCTTCATGTATATTTATAATATTATCTAGTTCTAATGTTTTCACATGCAGTGTAAAATTTCAGGTAATGAATTTTACTGTATCCAACTTTTAATATCTTTACTCGCAGTAGAAAACTTCAGAAGACTTTTATATGAGCTACGGGTATTTCCTCTGACTCCTTCACTCCAGGCGTTTTCAGAAGGACATGATCATCATCAAGTTCCAGATCTGGGACAGACATCCGCGATTATTGTTCTTCATTCAATCTTTGCTCGGATGCTCTAAGAACGACATTATCAAAATATCATGATCTTTTCACGTCACCTTTCTGTTTAGGCTCCCCAAGCAAATTTCTCTAGGTCTGCTACTGTCTTGTTTGCCTTCAGTTTTGCCAGTGAGAGCTAGGTGTTTATTGCCTTTGTCTATTCTAATCAAACTTCCATGAAACGAAGAAATATGGATGTCTTTTTAAATGGTGCAATTCAAATTTCATAAAAGTGAACCTCTCAAAAACAAAGGAAAAGATTTTTGATTTTAGAAGAGAAAAACCAACAATCCCACCACTTGTAATTGAACAAGAAACAATTGAAATCACGGATACAATCGGCAACAAATTTAGAATGCAAAACCACGTAAAAATATAGTTAAAAAGGTAAATCAGAGGCTGTACTTTCTGAGGAAACCTAGGTCTTTCAATGTGAATCCATCCATCCTTCAGATTATATTCTACACCACCACCATAGAAACTTTGATAAATTTTGGTATCACTTGCTACGGTAGCAATTTGGGAAGGCAGCACATTATAAAAATAAAAAAGTTGATAAGAAAGACATCAAGAACAATTGATACAGGCCTAAGCAAATTTAAATCTCTGCACAAGACAAACGTTCTAAAAAAGGCGGAAATAATTCTTAGTGACTATAGCCACCCACTGACATCGGAATTTCAACTATCGACCCGCAGTAAACGATACATTTCCAAAAAAGCAAGAACAGACAGGTATAGAAATTCATTCGTACCAACTGCTGTGAGGTTACTGAACGCACAGTGCTACAAATGAAACAGAGAGAGAGAGAGAGAGAGAGAGAGAGAGAGAGAGAGAGAGAGAGAGAGA
>NW_004797599.1:252153-254653 GCF_000002075.1 Aplysia californica
TATAGATAGATAGATAGATAGATAGATAGATAGATAGATAGATAGACAGACAGACAGGCAGACAGACAGGCAGACAGACAGACAGACAGATAGTGTTCTCTGTTCTCCAAAACAGACTAAAATATTAATGAATTCAAGAGCTTGCTTTTAGTCTCCTTTCATGTAGAGACTCTCTCTCTCTCTCCATCTCCATCTCTCTCTCTCTCTCTCTCTCTCTCTCTCTCTCTCTCTCTCTCTCTCTTTCTCCTCTTGCTCCCTGTTTCTCTCTCCCTCTCTCACCCTCTCTCTTACACTTTCTCTCCCTCCACCCCGTCCTCTTTCATTATTTTGGTAAAACAAGAAATATGCTCTCTTCTCCTATTTCCCTGGCCTTCTGGTTATTCAACTTGTTTGGAGTTTTCGACCATGTCTGTGACAGGGATAATAACAACAAAGACAATATTATTTGTTCACCTCTCTGGAAGAAATTTATCTTGGTCGTTTGCAAAGGCATCAGTTTTCCAAAGTTTATGTGCACCCAGGCATCTCTCCTCTCTCTTTCTCTGTGGCGTTATCCTTCTCTCTTTGACGCCCCCCACTCTCTCTCTCCCCACCCCTCTCCCTCCCTCTCCCTCTCTCTGTCTTTTGTCCATTTTCTCTCTGTCTTTGTTCTCTCACTCATTCATTCTCTCCCTACGTCTCTCTCTGTCTCTCTTTCTCGGTGTCTCTTTCCCTGTGTGTCTGTCTGTCGACATAAGTTCATTTCACGCGAGGAAATAAAAGGGGGTAGTGGTTGTATAACAGTATTATTAATAGTTTTAGTAATATTATTATTATTATAATTATATTATTATTATTATTATTATTATTATTATTATTATTATTATTATTATTATTATTGTTATTATTGTTATTATTATTGTTATTGTTATTATAACTATTAACTATTATTATTATAACAATAGTGATGATAATGATTTGTAGTAGTAGCAATACAAATGAAAAAGAAGAAGAAGAAGAAGAAGAAGAAGAAGAAGAAGAAGAAGAAGAAGAAGAAGAAGAAGAAGAAGAAGAAGAAGAAGAAGAAGAAGAAGAAGAAGAAGAAGGAGAAGGAGAAGGAGAAGAAGAAGAAGAAGAAGAAGAAGAAGAAGAAGAAGAAGAAGAAGAAGAAGAAGGAGGAAGAGGAGGAGGAGGAGGAGGAGGAGGAGGAGGAGGAGGAGGAGGAGGAGGAGGAGGAGAAGAAGAAGAAGAAGAAGAAGAAGAAGAAGAAGAAGAAGAAGAAGAAGAAAAAGAAGAAGAAGAAGAGGAAGAAGAAGAAGGTTTACACAAATCTTTCATAAATCTCTGTTCCTGTTGACATGTAGGCCCGCTATTATCTTGCCGACTTGCCAAAATTATGATAACAGTCGACCCATTCTCTTAATGATTTTTTTATTTTTAGAAAAATAATGTAGATGTTTTTACGTCCCCATTGACACAAGTCAGGTCATTAAGGAGGCAGGCTTCGACCCTGCCTGTCAGGGCCAATCCGGGCTGTGAAGGGGATGCACTATCCCAGCAGAAATACCGGAATTACTCAATAAAAATGATCTCCTCTCGGGAATCGAGCTCAGGTGTCCAACGTAGGACAACGAAAAGCTGAACCGCGTACCCAATTCTTAAAATTAATACGTTAAAAACGTCTTTAGCGCATGAACTCACAGCGACCTGAACGTGGCCCCATGGAAAAGGGAGACCTCAAATGTGAGTACTTAATGAAGACTGATCCGAACCGAGGGCTAAAGTATTTTTTCACAATCCCCCCTTCCGAATTCCAAAAACAAAACAAAAGAAAAAACACTACCAAAAAAAACCCACACAACCCAAAACAAAACGATTTGTCCCCTTCTTGTGAACAACATAATAACCTCTTTAGTGGGAAAAGACTTGACTCAACGATTGATTGAATCGAGTCTCGAGTACCAAAGTACTCTGGTGTAGTCGATTCCTTGGGTTTCGATTCTTGGCCCCGTCCATTTCCCCATTAATTGAGCGGGTCACCGGAACCAAAGGTGTCTGAACGACCGCCCTACATTTAGGCGATCAATCTAGGCTTGCCTCGTTTTCGCTTTTAGTTCAGTGTTTTTTGTTTGTTCAGTTTAAGCGGAGACAAAAAAGTAGTCATCTCCGGTTTAAGTGTCCTTTCTCTCAGTAGTACATGTACTGAGAAAGCAAATCATGAAATTGACAGCGCAGAGAGGATCCCCCCTTTGTTCTTTTCTCTCACTCATTCACTCACTCACTCACTCACATATACATACACACACAAACACATACGCACACGTATTTACATACAACTACAGAAGAACAGACACATTAGCTCTTGTTCTCTCTTCCCCTTCTCTCTCTCTTCTCTCTCTCTCTCTCTCTCTCTCTCTCTCTTCTCTCTCTCTCTTTCTCTCTCTCTCTCTCTGTGTCACACACACACACACACACACACACACACACATATATATACATATATATATATATATATATATAT
>NW_004797599.1:257732-268630 GCF_000002075.1 Aplysia californica
AGACAGACAGACAGACAGACAGACAGACAGACAGACAGACAGACAGACAGACAGATACATAGACAGACACATAGACAGACATAATAGAGAACAAGTAAAGAGGTAGGACCTACCAGTGTTAGCCTCTAGCCACATAGAGTTAGAGTTTGGCCAAAGAAGAGCACATCGACAAAGTAATGGTTCTTTAACGCTGAGATTTATGGGAGTTGTGCGGACACAAAGAAGTGAGGAATGATAAACAAAGTAAGGCCTACCACATTGACCCCTTCCAACCGACTGCAAAAATGATTGAAGACTTTTGAGAACTCCGAATGGTGTTGTAAATGGCAAAACTTGGGTCGAAACAAGTACATTGACACAAATACAGTTTTTTAAAATGCAGTTGGAGGGTTCAGTCAATATAAAAAGATTAAACGATGCATCGGCAAGGCTGTGGTATGCCACCATACCTCTTTAATGTACGCAGTAAAACGATTCATAGATAAAAAGAAAAATGTTTGCCTCAAAGTGAATTTTTAAAAAACAACATCAAATGACACCTTTAGAAAATGGAATTTCACGTAATGATTCTATTGTTGTGAATGAAAATGAAACAAAAAAACAAAAGCATTTTCAAGTACAGGGGTGTCTTTAAGAGAAAAGAGGACTCACTTAAATGACAATAACTTGGTTATCACATCAAGTTCATTAAATGAATAAGACTTATCAATGTTTTCGAGAAATGACAAGTTAAAAATATTTCAAGCAAAATTGGGTAAAACAAAAAAAATCACTTCTTAAAAGCATTCAGTTACAGGGGCGTGACCAGGCTTATCTGGTTTCAAGATACTCGTAAGGACAATAAAACCACGACAGACACATCATACGGATATTTCAAAGTGCTGGGAAACTTTTGGAGAATTTTTGGGAGGAGACGGTGTTATTCTGTAGAGGACTGGTCCTAGTGGGTTAAGGTCACAACCCACACGTCAATAGTAGCCCTTGTATGGTTGCAAGGGAGGTCTGGGGAACGCCGTATAAGCCTAAATTTTGCAAATGAATGGTCATCACACCTCCCTCCCTATACTGAGCACCTGAATGAGCACTTGAATTTGTTATCTTTGGGGTTTTTGGACCGCCATAGTCTACGGAAAGAAACAACAATACAATGAACAGTAGAAACTTCATGTTGAACCGGACGTCCAAAGAACCAAGCAAAAACCATGCCACGGGTTATTCAATATTTCTAGTTACATATTGGAGCTTGTATGGAGTGAAATAGTGAGCACCTGGAGATTTAAATTACTATTATGTCTCTAATTTTATAGGACGATATCTTTATTGTACATGTATAAATGTGTTCTTCAATTCACAAATAGTGACTTTTTGAAATAGAACAACATTTGGTTCTACTTCTAATTACAACTGATGGCAAATGTACCCTAAGAACAAAACGAAACTTTGCACTTTTTAGAATATGTTAAAGATGTATGGTGTCATAAAATACCCTTGCCTAACTCCTCTTTTTAATTTTAAAAATATTGGATAAACTCTCTCCTTGCACTAAAGAACGATTATTGTATCAGTATACTTGTTTATACCCGACGTTTGCTATTTACAACACATAATTTGAAATTTCCGAATGTCCTCAACAAAATGGGTGAATTCCTGTAAAATAAAATAATATCAATGACAACCAATAAGAGTGAGGTTCCAAAAGGCTGTGTATGATGAACTCTTCCTTATGGCTGTGGACGCTTGACAAATAAAGATAGAGAAAATGAACCAGAAGCACCTTGGCATGTTGTGGAGTTTTTTTTGAGCATTTGAAGGAAGACAAGAATTCAACTGAGATCGTACCGAAAGGATTCCACTAAGATTAAACACTTAAGAAGAGACAACCGGAGTATCTGGGACACTTGAGCCGACATGAAATCCTCGAACATCTCGCACTCACTGGAAAGAACACGCGGGCGAGGTACGTTGAGGGGTGTCTTAACTCGGAGGAACAGCGATTTCTCTTTTCTGTTTTTCCCTTTTTTTGTGGAAAAAAGTGGGAGTGGCGGGGGAGGGGCAGAAACTGATGTCCGAGAGGGGGTTGGGGTAGGATTAAATCTGGGTTGGATGTCCTTTACAGAGATGATTCTAAATATTTGACCTCTTTACTGCTGTGTAGACTTATGTACTCACTTGAGTTCTCTCAGACTGGCTCACTGACATACTTTTTTTTACTGTTTTTTTAGAGGGTGTTTTTGAAGGTGTATAATTTGCAACTTGTGCAGTTTCGTATTCTTAATAAAGGCATAATATGTATTATGGTTTTGTTGAAATTCTCTTAAATAAACATTTTGTCTTGAATTATGAAAGTATAATATGGAAACACTATTTCATAACTGAATGGGTTAACATGAGGCTCATCGATGTTTCGACCTGTGTGGATTTTGTGAGAACCAAAGTGACAGGTCCAAGCCGATTCTCTTAGGTCGAGGGCGCTCTTAGGGCAGGCTGTTTCACGACAACAATCCCCAAGCCCTGTAGCTGCATACCATTGGTTCCACTGTGACTTCGAGACCTCGGCTTTGACGTGATTTCCAAGATAACCTGCGGTTGTTGAACCCGGGAGTGGGGGAGGGGTAGGGGATGGTGTTGGTTGGCTCATCGTATCGGTTACGGTGAAAACCTTCCCAGTAATTGAAGGGGTCAGAGAGATAAAGAGTTTAGGTCAGGTTATGATTTTAAAAAAGAAATTTTTTGTATGACAACATCATGCCGGGGAAGACTACACAATATATCATTTGAATGTAAGAAAAAAAAGGATGGATTAAAATCAGAGTTGTGGCCTTTATATATCACCCAAACTTACAAGTAGATGTAAATAGTGCTTTTGTTTTGTTGTATTTTTTTTTGGGGGGGGGGGTAAGGGTATCTTTGTGTTTCTTTAAATGACCTCAATACGACTTAAATCCTTTATTTTTCTGACTTCTTCAATCGGGTAAGTATTATTGTTGGGTCCTTCGCCCTCGACGCTGGAGTTGGAAACAAGACAAGTCAGGGATTGTGGGTCTGGGTGAAGTACGGTGGAGCTTCATGCCGTGAGAAGCATCACCACGTACTATTTGTACAGAGGCGCTCTGTTAGCTGAGTTGAAATCATGCTGGGCTATGGTGCTGATGGCCCCGGTACGATTTCCAGACTGGGCGTTTTTAACTCTGTTCGTTTCGCAGCGTTTTCAAGGCTCTTAATCCATTTGGCTAGACTCTATCGGAGAGAGAAAAAACGTTAAATTTTGAGATTCCGCCGTTTAAAGGGCCTTGAACTTATATTTATATACATGTACCTACCTTTTTACTGTTTGTACGGAAGGCAATGTTCTGAGGAGGACCCCAAACCGTGAAGGCCGACCTCGGACATTATGAAACGTCGCTGGCTAACGGGGCTTTGGTGAAACCGTGACAGACCTCCTAACAAGCCGACAACGTATACGTCAATTTACTACGAAAGAAACAAAGCACATAAAACGGACTGGTTCCAACGGCAGCGGATCTAGTAGGTGAGATAGTTTAAGTTGTAGTAACAGTTTTACCGTATTAATGGGTCAAGTAAGTGCCAAAGATTATAGATGTGTTGAGACAGACAGAGAGAGAGGGGGGGTGGGGGAGACTGAGAGAGAGAGAAAGAGAGTGAGAGTGAAAGAGAGAGAAGAGAAGAGAAGAGAAGAGAGAGAGAGAGAGTGAGAGAGAGAGAGAGAGAGAGAGAGAGAGAGAGAGAGAGAGAGAGAGAGAGAGAGAGAGAGAGAGAGAATAGCATGCAAAGGAAAGAAGGGACGGAGATTTAAAAAAAAAAGATCGATGTTTGATTAGAAAATGGAGGAAACTACCCAAAGCATATGTCAATTACCCACCTAGCTAAAGCGCGGTTGTAACGTTGAAACTGTGACAGGCCCTGCTAGCTGACGACAGACAATACATTTTGTTACGAAAGAAACGTTGGCCTTTTCCGTCTTGACCATCTTAAAGCAGTATACATGACACAAATTTGTCTGGGAGCTAAAAATAAAGGACGTAGATTGCCCGAGTATTATTTCCTCTAGTCAGACTACCGTGATATCCATTTAAGTCTGTTTGGTTACTTTTTACGTTCGAGACCAAACACTAACTTTTGTTGTGTTGTTCCTATAAGGAACCATGATAAGCAAGAAAACCGTAAGCCCTGACAATAGTATTAAACTGTATTTTGATGATGTGAAAAGGTGTATCTTTGATAGAGCTTTGAGAGGGTATAAAAATTGAAACATCTCAAAATTTGGACTTACGTGGATTGCTTGCGACAGCGACGATATGCTCCAAAAAAAAGAAGAAGGGAGAGATATGACCAATACGTTTGGAGTCTACGAAAAAAACCCAAAGGAGAAAAAACAGACTAAAGTAAATAGATGGCGAGCTCGAACGACGGCCACAACAGGCAATATGGAACGTCTGCGGACTAGGTGACAAACATCCAGATACATGTACATGTATTTGTAAATGTAGATGTGTTTTACGCCACCATCGGCACAATTTGGATCACTCAGGAGGCGAGCTTTGGCCTTGCCTGTCACGGCCAACCCGGGGCCGAGAGGGATACAACCAGCAAAGTATCGCATAGTCAAGGTTTGAGCAAGCAGAGATATACCCCGCACAAGGAAGTAAATGCACTAATATTGAAATAATATTATGGTCAGTATGGAAGCAGTAATAGAATCATCCACGTAATCCCTTGTATCCACAAGATACAAAAACAAATATTACAAAAGGGATTAGAGCGCTCTGTGGGTGATACAATCGCGGCGATTATTCATTGACATTTCTGCACTCACATGCTCATTTCATAATAGTTTGAACTATTAAGCTACAGAAAGGCACAGCATTGATAAGTTATGGGAAAACAATATACAGGAAATTAAACATGTTTATCGTGGTGGGTTGGAGAAAGTTTCAAAGAAGGGAAAATTGAAGAAACGATAAGCCTTATGTTACAATTTTGCACTAACCATCCAATAGCAGATTCTCTGGGGGCCGGAGGTTAATGAATCATTGTATTCTTCTTCCTCGACTTACATAATTCGGAGAAAATGCCAGGGTGCACCCATCCCCCCTCACCCACGCCCACGCTGGCGACGGCGCCGATTGCCTCGATCATGACACTAATCCCTGCTGGAATTACGATGATATATTTATATTAGTCAGGCATCAAAATATAAATTCGAGTAATTATTTATTATTATAACCATGGTAACCAAGCAAATGTCCGCCATATTGTATAATTTCATCAAATTTCGAAAGCTATCTTCTCTCTTATTTTTCGTAGGTTGGCTTTCATTTTTACTAAGTACGAGCTAAAAAACCTATGTAATGAACAAATAACGCCAGATTTATAATATTATGATTATGAAAATAATTATGGACTCTGGAAATATATACTATGGATAAATAGCAAAAAAAACTTGAAATTCCCAACAAAAACACTGATTGTAACTTTATTTCCTTATTATCTTCAAAAAAAGTTCTATTTCAGAAAAGGTCACCTGTGGACGCACATTGTGTAAATATATGAAGCCATTCAGATGAACAATAACGGAGAAGATGTGATTTGAAGTCTGAAGAATAAATATTTGGAAAAAAAATGAAGAAAATATTTCAAAACAAGACCCAAAATTGCAAATTATTTTTTAAAAACCCATTTTAACATGACTTCTAAACTTAATTTATTAAAATGGGCGCTTGAAACTTCGGGGGAAATGGATGTAGGCTTCATACATTGAGAAAAAAACTGCATGGTCAAACTGGGTAGACAAGGGGGAAAGTTCACCCTCAGATGGCCTAAAGTCTGTGCTAGCCAAGCGCCAGAAGGTAAGGGGCAAGGCTCACGGTTGAATAACTGCCGGGCGCTGAATGTCAATTAACTGCATTTATTGCTTTTTTGAATAATTCGGTGGATTCTTTCTTATGGTGTTGTAAAATCGTTTTTGGTTAATAGAAGGCTAAGGATGTTCCAACAGGCACATAAGATGCGGTTAGCATTGGCTGCTACTTTATAGGCACCGTCCGCCCCCAGTTACAACATCTCAGTTGAGAGCAAGACACTCATAAAAAAAAAATTCTTCACACTCTGGAATCGAACTTGGGTCTCCTGCGTGCAACAGTAAAGAGCCTAACCGCTACACCACAGAAGCCGTTTGTCAATGACAATAAAACAGAAAGCGGAATTCATGGAGAAAAGGAAAGTATCAGTCTTGGGCTCGTCAGATGTGTGAAAGAAAGGAAATGATTGTAAACTGATCCACAAAGGCTACATTCTGATCCGGAGATAAAGGTCTTGCGTAATGGGTTTTTTTTATCCAGATTGGAAGACAGATAAATTGGACAAATAAAAAACCCCAAAGAAATGAAAGTGTCTTGTGAGAACTAGATGTAGATGCACAGCAAAAGGAGACCCAAATACCTTTGTCATAAACACAAAAACAAACCTGATGAGAACAACTGTGCTGCAGCCCAAAATAGTGGCAACTCACACCCCACCCCTTACTACTCCCCCTCCATTCCAACGCGTTCTCATGATCGAAGGTATGTGACCTCAGAACATAATCTCCCTTGCGACAGAATGGAGAGTTCAGCAAGCTCCCCCCCCCTCCCCCGCAACAAAACAAAACCAAAAAACCAAAAAAAACTTCCCGGACTTCTAGGACGCCCTTTTGGAGTTTGAACCAGGGTCAGACGCGTCACAGCTCAACACGATAACAATAAATTGCGCTCCCAAGAAAACATTAAGGATCCATTCATCTCTGTGTCGGGGACATTGCTTGTACTGAAGGGAACCACCGAGCAGGAAACAATAAGCTGTGCTGGCGTTTAGTTCAACGTGGAGAAAAATCAATCCCAGCACACAAGACGAATTTTTCACATTTCTCCGGCTTATTTATTCTTTTTTTTGTTTCTTGGGATGGGGGGTGGTGAGTGTAGGGTTTTTTTTTTGGGGGGGGGGGGGAGAAAATATAAGTGAGGAGGGGAATGAAAACAAGTGTGAATGCCGAAGAATATTCTTCTTAAACGATTTCTTTTTTTTTTTTAGCTCCACCTCAACCCCCCTCCCCCAACTCTCCTTTTTTTTGCATCTACACAAGTTTGAGGATACGTAGATGCTTACAAACTTAAACTCCAGTGTCTGAAATAAAAGGTGGATTTGGATAGAGTCTCGTCAGTACAAAGGTAGTCAAAACTGCACACCCAGGTTGTAAAACACAATTATCTTTTCGCTGTTACAACTTGGCCAAGACACAAAAAATATAGATTATAGACCTAACTTTTATCACGGACTATCTAAAACAGCTTTTAACACCCTATGCCCTATGTGCCTCCTAGAACGCTCAGATCATCAAGTGACAAAACAACCCTTGTTAAGCCTAAAATAAATTACAAATCATATGGCCAACGCTCTTTTTCATATTTTGCCCCACTTGTTTGGAATAGGCTTCCAAAAACTATCAGAGAAGCAGAAAATCTAGACATTTTTAAGAAGAAACTAAAAGCATTTCTATTTTCATCATATTTCGATTAGACAGAATCCATCCAAGCTGTAGATCGTTGTGAGTTTGTATGTGCGTATGTGTGTATGTATGTGTATGTGGTGCGTGCGTGAGTGAATATGTGTTTGCACGAGTATGTAACACTATGTACCTTTTAAATTGATTTGTAAATCCATAATACGTATCATGTTAAGCGCATAGAGCAGTGCATAAGTGGATATGCGCTATATAAATGCAATCCATAATTATTATTATTAACTGAAGCATGGATTGTAACGACCGACAGAACAAGTCACTGAAGAAAGTAAGGAGACTGAGAAATAAGGCTCTTTCAAGCTTCTTAGATTACCATAGAGCTTAGTCCGTACAAAGGTGCGCTTATTAAATTGCACAGATTGTAAAACGCAATACCCGTTAAATTTGTATCATATGTAATTACAAATCTATTGATATTTAAGTTTCTGGCAATTGCGTATGTTACAGCGCCCTTAACTTAGGAGTACACGACATTGGCAATACCACAGCCAATGCGGATTTAACGGAGTCCTTCGTATTTTGCTAGATATGGGCCAATGGGCGGACTTAGTGGTGATGGGTGGAGAATGAGGAGTTGGGAAATGGGGACGAGGGAATGGGAGCGGGGAAAATTGAAGGGTCAGGGGATAGAAAGTCAGCGGGATTGAAGGGATTTGGGGGGGGGGGGGGGGGTGAGGAACAAAAGATTCAGACCACAGAGATGAGATGTTACCGCAGACTCCTTGACATCTCGTACAAAGACCACGTTTCAAATGCTGAAGTACGAACGAGAATCACCAACGCAGTGGGGCAATATGAAGATCTACTGACCACAGTGAAGAGACGAAAACTAAAATGGTATGGGCATGTCACAAGATCCACAGGATTTGCCAAAACAATCCTGCAAGGAACCGTACAAGGAAAGAGAAAGAGAGGAAGGCAGAGAAGGAGATGTGAGGACAACATTACAGAGTGGGCAGGAAAGACGATGGGTGACAATCTGAGGAGAGCAGAGGACAAAAATAGATGGCGAGAGCTGGTTTTCCAATGCAGTGGTGCCCCAACGATTGCCCCAACCACGGGATAGAAGAAGAAGAAGAAGAAGAAGAAGAAGAAGAAGAAGAAGAAGAAAAAGAAGAAGAAGAAGAAGAAGAAGAAGGGGACGAAGGTTGGTGGATTTGAGATATATAAAGGTTCGAGAAAGTGAGTGTTTGAGACAATAACAATAATACGCAATGTTGATTTGTGGGTGAAAGGTTTATACGTGTGATTTGTTTGGGCGATGGGATACAAGAGACAGCAAATAGTGGGTAGTGGTTTGGGGTGAGAGCCCCGAGGGGAGGGGTTAGGGCATGGGAAATGATCTTGACATCACATCCAGCCCCCCCCCCCCCCCCCAAGAAATAAACAAAGAAAATAAGACCCTTCTCATCCAGGAAATTAAGTCCGTGTGCGTCATTAAGCTTTTATGACTACAAGTAAAAAGAACTGTGATGTACGCAATAAGATTTATGTTACTCAAAAATTCGCTTCCATTCATAGTCCCGCTAGAGAGCCCGACAGGAGCGAGTCCCGGCCCAGGCACCGAAAGGGTTAAATCATTTTAAGGAGGTGAACAGTTACACTAAATTGTATTGTCATTTTAGTAGCTAGAAGAGGTAAAAGTACTCGAGTCTGTTGGTTATTTCTAAGGCCAAGACGCTCAGAACGATAGTATAAGAACGTATCAGCTTCGCGCTTCGTCGTTGCACACAGTAAACATAAGTTGGATTCCCAAGAGGGTTTTATTTTTTAAATCACGGATGTCCTTGTGTCTTTTTGTTTTTGTAAAGTGTTTTACGGCGCTCGCAACTGCATAAGGTCATATGAGCGCGTGGACACACCTAATATTTTCAGGTGGTAGGAAATTTTGAATTTTGCCCGGGTGGCGGCCGAAGCTTACTCTTATCGATTTTAGACCACCAAAGGATCTTTGACGTGCGCAACTTTCACATGGGCCCTCCGAGATTTTTCGCCCTTGTCCGAGAAGGTTAGGTGTAGATCTTTCCTACCAGAAGATCAGGGGTGTGGCTGAAAGACAGCAGTAAGAAGGAGCCAAGGAGTAGCAGTAGAAAGGCTGCAGAAAGAACCAGGAGCTCAGAGGAAGGGGCAGAGGAGGTGAGGGGGTGGGGGCAGACGACAGAACATTGCTAGAGAGCAGGAAATGAGGTGAAAGGAGACAAATTTAGAGAAGAAATCTTTTCGGTCGCTACCCGGATTCGAATCCGGGACCTTTTGAATGAGAGGCCAATACCTTAACCTCTAGGCCACGGGAGCCCCCTGTCCTTGTGTCTGTTGGGATAATGCTCTCAGTCCTAGTTAGCCCTGGGAGGCAAGGTCGGAGTAACTCGCATTCTAGATTGTGAACAACTGACTGTCGTGGTGATTGGGTACAATCGAATAGGAATCTGCTTTTGAGATTCCGAAATCGGGCATTCTTAAGACATGTCTAGCCCTACGAAGTTGAGTAATTTAGGGCTTAGAAAACAGACTCTCAACTTCAGTGTCTAGTATTGTAATCTGCCATTTGGTGCAAAGAATGCTACCCAGGCTTTTCATGTTTAATAAGCTTCATAGTACGGTTTTGGCACACTGTCAAGGGTTAGGAACACAAGATAATTTTTTACTTAAAGTCGGATAAAAAAAAACTAATAAAAGTAAACGTGGCTTCCCACTTGGAACTTACTTAACCCCATCCGTACGTCGTGTTTTACTCTCGTATCCATAAGACGTGGGGAACTCTGTGCCACCACTTTCCAAAGAGGAAACTCGTTAATCCGTTCCGTACGCTTTGCATAGCAGTCTGTCAAAATGATTTTTGAGAAATACTGAAAGATTCAAAGAGATCAACGAACTAGAAGTATTCTAAAATGTGAAGAATACAACCCCGGGGGTACAAATTGACTCCAGGGCGTACGGATAGGGTTAACCTAGTACGTGCATACAACTCTCTGTTCTGACATGTTTCAGTGTGCGTGACGCGAAAGACGCTCTTAACCTCATATTTTATAAAGGAGAAGGAGAAGGTTGGAGGTGTGGGTGTGGAGGTGTCCAAAATTATAAATTTGCTTTTACTCTGAAAATTGCAAGTTTTAGTTTACGCTAAGGGGAAACCAAGAGGGAGTAATTATTGTTAGTATTTCGTGTTTGACATTTTCTATTTATTGTCGAGAATTCGATAAAAGGCAGGGATTGCCTTTTATTTTTCATTACTGAATGTCCCACCTGAAGTAAATCAAATCACTGATTGGTTAAATATGCTTTGGGTGTCATTGTCTAGGGAGAGAGGGAGAGAGAGTGAAAG
>NW_004797599.1:269433-270883 GCF_000002075.1 Aplysia californica
TTGCAGGTTGGAAGGAATTTTTAAAGAGCCACATGATGTGTCAGAAGGTTATAAGAAATCGTGTACCTGAGAATTTCTAACAACCAATTAAAGTACCGGTACGGACTATCCCCGAAATTTTATCTAACTGAAAACATTCGATGCTGATTGTTTAAGGGTGTTTATATCGTCAGTGTCGCAGACAATCCGCTTAAGTCCGTTTACACCAGAGACCAAAAAAAGTCTAGTTTTGGTTGTTTTTTTTCCTATCTGGAATCATGATAAAACGTAAGAAAATCGTAAGCTTTGACCATAGCAATAAACTGCATTTTGGTGACGTTGAAAGGTACATCTTTGATAGAGCTTTAAGGGGGGGCTCTCGTGGCCTAGAGGTTAAGGCGTTGGCCTCTCATTCAAAGGTCCCGGGTTCGAATCCGGTTAGCGACCGAAAAATTTTCTTTTCTAATTTTGTCTCCTTTCACCTCATTTGCTGCTCTCTAGCAATGTTCTATCCTCTGCTTTCGTCTCATCTTTCTGCCCCCACTCCCTCACCCCCTTTGCCCCTTCCTCTGGGCTCCTGATTTTTTCTGCAGCCTTTCAACTGCTACTCCTTCGCTTCTTCTTACTGTTGTCTTTCAGCCACACCCCTGATCTTCTGGTAGGAAAGATCTACACCTAGCCTTCTCGGAAAAGGGCGAAAAATCTCGGAGGGCTCGTTTGCAAGTTGCGCACGTTAAAGATCCCTTGGTGGTCTAAAATCGATAAGTAGGCTTAGGCCGCCACCTGGGCAAAAAATTCAAAATTTCCGACCAACTGAAAATGTTAAGTGTGTCCCGCGCGCTCAAATGACCTTATGAAGAGCGCCGTAAAACACTGACAAAAAAGGGCAACGTCTAATAAAGCCACTGAAAATAAACGCACAAAAAAACCCAACAACAGTTGGGGTGACAGTTGAGTTCAAGATAGCGTCATTCCGGATTCCGACCAGAATAACAAGCATCATAGTCCGACATAATACCAATAACTAATGATCCTACATAAAACCTTGACGTCAGGCTCGGGCTAATTTCCAATAAAGGGGTAAAGGAACGTCACCTCACAGGGCTGTAGTGTTGGAAAGAGTTTTACGGCACTTGAAACACAAAAAAGGTCACAAAAGTGCCGAAGATTACAGGTGTTACAAGAGTAACAAACACAAAAAGTAGGAGAAGAGATCAGGACGATAGATGTTTGATTGGAAAAAGAAGGAGCAAACCACACGACCTGGTAGAACACCTGCCAGCACCCGCACCTCACAGGGTTGAAACAACATGCTTTTCATGACGTGTTAAATTTGTAGAGAGTTTCCGTGTCTCTTGTGAGTGGTAGCGTCAATGGACCAAACATGACAAACATAGATAGATAGATAGATAGATAGATAGATAGATAGATAGATAGATAGATAGGTAGATAGGTAGATAGATAGATCGAT
>NW_004797599.1:272683-273840 GCF_000002075.1 Aplysia californica
TGATAATAAAAAATCAACTTCTAAAATATATGGAATATATTATATATTATATAATTACATCCGACGCCAAATGCTCCACACAAATTAAACGAAGAATTGCAATGGCTTAAGACAGCTTCAACAAAATGAGCTTCCATCCAGAAACACAGAAAAAAACATCTCATAGACTACCAAAATTAAGATTGTCTAAAGACTATGCGTGTTCAATCCTTCTATGCGGCTGTGAATACTGGACAAACACTGGTGACAACGAAAATAAAATAGAGGCAACAAATAGTGTGGTTTCTTGGGAGACTGTTGAGAAATTCTTGGAAGGAAAAGAAATCAAATGAAGTGGTTCTTGAAGAAGCCCACTTGGCCTGCTAGCTTGTACAAACAAAAATAAAGAGACAAATGCATGGTCAGAGAGCCCACCATGAAATTGGGACCTGATACCGTCTCCCCTTTTGCTTGTTTTTAATAAGAGTTTTACGGCGCTCGCAACACAATTAGGTCACAAAAGTGTCGAAGATTAGAGGTGTTACAAGAAAGCAAAAAAAAGAAAAAAAGAAAAAAAAGAAGGGAGATAAGGACCACAAATTAATGTTTGATAAGAAAGAAGAATAACACCACACCAGAGCACCCATCAACTTCCCGCATTGATTTTTTCTCCAGACCTGACACCTGAAAGGGTACAAGACACTGTACGACCACACAGCAGCAACGACAATTGTAGTAACACAAACAATCAGGCCTTCAAAACTTCCTGTAAATATACGCCATCAAACCAACAACATTTTGCAACACTTTTCTGACAATTTGCGTCACAAAACGGCAGCCCAAACGCACACACGGATCAAGATCACTGACCCCTTTCAGACAGGCTGGAATTTAATGTCGACGTTGAAGGCCCAGGGGTCCTTTGTCTGTGTTCATTTTTGGTACTTTGTTAATGTCATTCTTGAAGTGAGAAAGTTGGACTGTCTGGAATCTGTGCTGTAGCGGTTTCAAGTCGGTGCTTCGCTGTCGCACGCAGAAGACAAATTCGATTCGCCTGTGGGGAAATTAAACAAGCGCCTTTGTCTTTCCGCTCGGACGTTGTATCTATCACAGTTAGGGTTGGCCCTGATAGACAGGATGGAAACCCGCCTCCTAAATGAGCTAAATAGTTTCGATTT
>NW_004797599.1:275954-276951 GCF_000002075.1 Aplysia californica
TGGGGGGTGGGGAGGACGTAGGGGTGGAGAGGTGATTATGATTTGACGAGACTGAAAGCTGTGTCTAGTGCATGTTTACAGCCCGTCTACATTTCGATTGCGTCGCATTGAAATCAGAATTTTCTCCCCATTCCAAACAAGCCGAGTCGGAGAAGTACGTCATGTATCTAAGCGAGCCCAAAGAAGAGAATTATTTTGGAAGCAACCCAGTGACGTAATGGACTGTATCTCCGAGGATTGTATAGAAATTAAAGGTTGAGAAATGGAAGTTTCTAGTCTAGCACGGGAGTAAAAACTACACTTTTTTCGAGAGTAAATGGGCAGGGAATTCCAAGTGGAAAGACTCTTCTCGAGGGTGAGAGAGGCGGTGATGATGAATTGGTGGATAGAGACCAAAATCTTAAAATGGGATTTAAAACTAAACTTCAGTTCAAGAGTATTTGAGCAGAGACAAGACTTTTTTTTTTTAATTGAGCACATTTTTCAATACTTTGCAGAGACTGCAATGTTATAAATGGAGTAAAACTAGACTTTTCCCAGAGTTAGTGAACATAGCTTTGTTATATTTAAGGGGTTATTCGAATAGAGTTTCAGTAAAAAATGTACTGCATCAACAAACACAAGTAGGCCACGTAAGTGCCCGATATCAGAGGCGTTACTACTAAAGAGTAACATAGAAAGAAAAGGTCCAGGAGGTGAGGAGAGGAAGGTAAATGTTTGTTAGGAAAGAAAAAGCAAATCACACCAGAGCACTACCAACACTCACACTTAGTGGACACAGGCTAGATGCTAAAAGAAGGAAGTACAATATAGACTTTTTTCATTTCAAGAGTACCTAAGCTTTTAGATTAGAACGATTTATAGCGTTAAGCATTCTTGGAGATGAGAACGTATACTTTTGGTGGAGACGGGTAGAAGAGTGGTTTATGGGGAGGTTGTTTTGGAGTGTGTGTGTGTACGTGTGTGTGTGTGTGTGTGTGTGTGTGTGTGTGTGTGT
>NW_004797599.1:280947-282968 GCF_000002075.1 Aplysia californica
ATGATGATGATGATGATGATGATAATGATGATGATGATGATGATGATGATGATGATAATGATGAGGATGAGGATGAGGATGATGATTGTGTGTGGGCCTACACTTGTGAGAATAAGTGTTCGCACCCTCAAGAGGCATCTTTTTTCACCTCTCAAATTTTGTGTGGTTTTCAGTGTTATTTGTTCTATAAACCTTGAAAAGTCTTTGGTAACTAATGTTTGATAAAAATTGAACACATTTTAAATTCACTCTATTACCCTGAGCCCTAGTCATTTTCCCTTTTCACTTTTGCATCTTCTTTTGTCATTGAGGGTCGACGGAACATGTAGTTTTCTGTGGTAGGCCAACTCTGCTTGCAGCTCTTTCAGTTGAGATGTTATATCTCTGGAATGCATCATTACTACCAAATCAAGGTCAAATCACCAGTCTCATCATAGTCGAGTGCGCCATCCCCCCTTGCCCTTTATTTAGCTAAAATGGCGCACTCCTAAGTGAACCGGAACCTCGTCAGAGTGCACCAACTAGGTATAACAATACAGTCTATGGAGAGAATAACAATACAAAGTCAATGGATGCACTATTATAGAAGTTCACCTTAGTTCTGCAGGATATAGCCTCAGTGGTCATGTCAGTGGCGTGAATTGTCTTATAATTGTGGCGTCGATAGCCGAATGATTAGGCAACCGGGCTTGTAATCGTGAAGTTGCTGTTTCGTGACTTCCGGACTCCGCTCGGTCCGACGTTTTGTCCTTGGGAAAACCACTCTACACGTAATCTTTCCTCCCTTCACCCAAGTGTGAATTGGTACCCGGCCATAGACAGCGAAAATTCTTGTCATTTTGTTCGTGTTTTAGTGCTTGTAAAATGGCAGCTTTCTCTGTATGTTTCCAAAGAAGTTGAGGTTATGTCAGAATGCTATTAAGTCTGCTGGGGTAGTAATACAGACTAAAGCGCTTAGATCTTGCACTCACAGCGAGAAGTTGTGTAAAGCAAATGCTGTCTATCTATCTATCTATCTATCTATATATCTATCTATCTATCTATCTATCTATCTATCTATCTATCTATCTATCTATCTATCCATCTACTATCAACTCAGCTAGTACTTCTACGTTGATGACACATGATTGTCACATAATATGAAGTCTTTGTATCCATGCGATACCAATGAATAATATTTTATAGAAAGCATATAGAAATGAAATGAAAAAGTGAACAAATGAATGTGTGAAAAACAAAGTCTGAATTCTGAATTAATAGAAACCATCCTATTGGAGACTTTTAAAAAATCAACAATGCAAGTAGAAACCATAATTTAGAAATGGAAGATACACGTATGCGTAATGCTTTGCCAGAAAGGCTAAGAAGCTTAGATCTAGTTTTCATTTAGATTTAGACGTGTCCTTGAACAGTCACACAAATCAATATGTCGTTCGACTTATGTACCTTCATCTGATCGAGAAGAATCTGTAAGATAAGGCACCTTATTTCTACCGATATAGCATGCATGCTCTCTACCTGCCTCTCTTATCTTGTCAAAACTTGCCTATTGGAATTCTGCTTTGTCTGGTGTCTCATGTGACAGAATGAGGAAATCGCAGGTGGTTGAAAATAGCACCGCAAGAAAAGAAAATAATGCAATATCTTGCATAAAATGTTTAAAGCTCTGCACAGAAACTAAATCAATACAGAGTTATAAATGCCTTAACAAGAAAGCCCCATCATGTCTGTCTGGACTTTAAAACACCGTTTGCTCCGTCCCGTCAGTTTCGGTCATCCACAGACGCAACGAAATTCAGAGCCCCTAGTTCGAAATTAAGATCCTTTGGTGAGCGAAAATCTTCATTTTTTAGCTCCAAACTTTGAACAACTTGACAGAGAACCTCAGAGAAAAAAACAAAATCTAATACGTATAATGAGAAATAGCTTTAAGATTCACTTTAAATCCTAGTTGGAGTGTGTTAGCAGGAGCTGGTGTGTCTTGTTTTCACTGCAGTCCATAGATCTAATACTACAGACGC
>NW_004797599.1:285406-286765 GCF_000002075.1 Aplysia californica
AGAGAGAGAGGAGGATGGTGGGAGGCGTCAAATAAAAAAAAACGCTGACGAACACTGAATTGTCTACAAGACCTCTGTATTGAAGAAGTAAACAAACTCGACTAGAATCTGAAAATATTTTTTTTCTTCCCAAAAGTTCGATGACACACAACTTGTAACGATAAAAAAAATACCCAAACAAACCTCCCTGGTTTTTCTGTAGACTCACTATTTGACCGATCAGCAACGTTCTTTCCCTCTCGGTAGAAAACTGACACATAGCCCTGAGAATTTCGGTGTGGAGAGGCGTGGTGTGAGCGTAAACCTGTATTGTAATACCCACTCTGACGTAATTCTCGTTTACTATGTATGGAGCTCACCATTTGAATGTATTTGGAACCAAATGAAGGGAACGGAAGGAAAGGTTGCACGAGCACTTGACTATAGTGAGACTACCTTTTCACTTTCGCCACCAAGGTACGCACCAGCGCATTGATGGTTTTATATATGTATAGAGAGCAAAGAGTGGCGGTCATGTCAGTGTGTATTATTATAATTCAATTCAAGTTGATGGCCAAATCTGATCGTATTTTGTAAATGGGCTGATTTATCAATGCTATGCTCATACTGTGCAGGCGCAACATAAGGGGAACTGCTGCTTTTCCTTTCCTCATCCCTACTATCGTCATTTTCCCTCTACTTCTTTTGTATGTTTGTCTATCTCTTGTGAACTGCTATTTCCAGGGTGCCTTGATAGTCGAAACAGACTTTGGGCTGTAGAGACAAGAGAGGTGAGCAGAGTAAGCCTGATTCCCCGTATTGACTTCTTTGTTGACATCCACCCTTTGGCGCTCATACGACCTTACTTAATGCAGTTGCGAGCTTCGTAAAACCTTACTAAAACTTTTTTTAAAACACACAAAAACTAAAAAAAGAGAACACATTTTTTTGCCTCAAAAGTCCGATGGTGCAAGTCAAGTTGTTACACAGAGTTAAATAAGATCTTTAAAAATAAATTAAACCAAAAAAAACCTCATTGGTTTTTACTCATTGGTTTTTCTGCAAACTCACAATCAGCAACTTACTTTCTCCCTCGGCGAGAAACACTGAGACCATGCTTAGAATTTCGATACGGAGAAATGTGGTAAGGGTTTGCGTTCTTACTTTCCATATGAATGGAGAGAAAAGTGCGCAAGGAAGTGCTATGTTGTGCTGAGATGTTCCAGTGCGAGGTGGCCGAGTGGAAGGCGATGTTTCACTATAATTATTTCTGTTCATTGCACCTGCTTCTGGAGAAGTGGATCAGATTATGTGTCTGTGTGTGTGCATGTGTTGTGGGGATGTTCGAGGGCGGGGTAAGAGTGGTGTGGGGACTCGTTT
>NW_004797599.1:289236-291091 GCF_000002075.1 Aplysia californica
AGAGAGAGAGAGAGAGAGAGAGAGAGAGAGAGAGAGTAAAGGAAACACTCCTGTCGGAAAGACTTACGCGACTGGTCACAACTCCCACTTATCGTCCGATTTTTATCTTAAGCTGCTATATCAGTTCATCGTGGGGGAACAACAGCGCAGTAGACTGTCAGGCGCTCAAAGCAGGCATCCACACATTGCCTCCCTATTTTCTTGTCGCCTTCATATTCGCATTGAGGGTGACAGGCGGAAAGTAAAAGTAGATTTAGATTCCCCCCTCCACCTGCCCCTTTTTAACTGAGATTAAAAGCGACATTTTCGTATGACGTCACGGCAACACTACTGAGACTGAAAACCCCGGATGTGCGTCGTTGGTAGATCTTGTAAGTTGTGGGCAGAAGGTTTAAGTTTGCTTTTAGAACACAAAGAGAGTTTGAAAAAAACTATCCGAGGATCAGAAACAAGAAATCAAACTCAAACCGTTTCGGAAACAATTTCAACATCTTTAATTAAATAAGTTACTGACAGACCAATGCTTGTCAAATTCTTTATACATGTAATATGCGCCTACTTTTGCCACCTTTAAGATTTCAGAATTTCATCAATGCTCACCTACATGTTTTCGCCGCAGTTTTTCATTGCTAAAATATGAAACTTTCAGGAGAAAATCAGAAATTCTAAAGCTCCACCCCCCCAGAAAACGCCCCCATAGCATCCTAACATCCTCCACCCCCAAAAACCCCCAACAAGCCAAAAATCCCACACAGAAAAAAAAGAAACCCAACAGAAAACAATACCACTGAACAACAACAACAACAACAACAACAACAACAACAACAACAACAACAAAACCACATAAAACAAACTTAAATATGTATTGGGCAATGCAGTTTCTACATATAAAATGTTTACTTCGTCTAAAGCTTTTACTATCCTAAGAAGAGAAATGAGGTAAGGACCAATAGATGCGGGCATCGACAAGCTCTACACCACTCTTGATTTTCATCTTTCTCGAAATTTCCACAAGCTACAATGTTGAATGACGGAGAAGATGTATCTCCACATGGAGGGGATTGGATACGGAGGGGGGGGGCGGGGGTGACACCAATCACTAGCAAGGTGGTCCCCACCCCCGCCCCCACACTAAATTCCTCATATCGCCCACCAAAATTACCATATCGCTCAGGAGTGGCCTTGGGTGTCAAGCTCAGAGCTAACCTGAAGGACATTGCCTCAGATATAACGGCGGAAACAATACCTGTGGTCCACACGTTTATCCTTTCCCTGCCGTCCCTGAAAGAAGCCAGCACCCGGGGGTAAGACAAAAGCATCTTACAACCTTAGAATTACAAACTTATATCTGACATATTTGGCTATTTTGAGTTACGAAAACCATGATGTCAGAAACTAAATGCTCTACCTGCTCTACCAAAATGGTTAGATTGTTCGGAGTCGTTATCAAGACATTCAAAGAATTGCATTCGAAAAAGCTGAACATGTTGTGAAACTCAAAATTACTTTACGTCCAATTTGTCAAAACTAGGTACTGAGCTGAGAGAACTTTGACTTTCTAGGATAGTGGAAAATGTCGACTACGTTCTTGGTCAAGAGAACACGTCAGTGATCATCCATCTCAATCTTCTGTCAGTGACTCTTACTTTACATTATTTGGGAACCTGACCTCACTAACCACTTCGTTACCGGAGCCATTCTTGGAATAAGCACACAGAGGGACATGTAACAATGAAGTCTCGTTTTTTATTTGTTATTTCCTTCTTGGTTTGTGAATGTGAAATAACTAACGAGCACTCAATTCATACTTCTAATTTGGGAACATTTTAATTTGATCTTTATCAAATATCCCCCC
>NW_004797599.1:294714-299501 GCF_000002075.1 Aplysia californica
GGGGAGGGCTTCCAGTTTAACGTCCATCTCCGACAGGACTGAATCAAATAGGTACTTTGTGTAAAGTGCATTTCATAAGGACACAACGTCGAACAGAGCTGAAGCTTGAACCGCCGAACCCGTAATCTTCCAAATGCAGGTCCGGTAGCCCAATCACATGGCTACAGACGCCACCTAAGATTCCGCTAGTTTAAGAAAAAATGTAGTTAATGGTTTTTATGTTTCAATCAACACAGTTTAGATAATAGTAGGAGGCAGGCTTCGACTCTTCATGTCAGTGCCAACCTGGGCTGAGAGGAATACAACGACACAGCAGAAACGTTGAGTGTACTCGATAAAATTTGATTCTACCACTACTCGGCAGAGAGAAGTGAAAATGATTAAGTCAACAAGGAGTGGGAAGGGCTCAAGATAAGTGCACTTTCTACTTTGGAGTTAGTTTGTAAAGAGGAGTGCATCGGCACAAAGACGCTCTTATTGGGGAGGGAAGAAGAAAGACTGATAGATAAAAACAGCAGCCAGGCGGGGAAATGGTGAAATGGTATTTTTTTTCAAGTAAGCGTTTTATTCACTGCACTTGCAATACAATTAAGTCATATAAGTGCCGAAGATAAGATGTGTTACAAGAAAGTAACTGACACACACAAAAAAGGAGGAGTGATAAGGACGATAATTATTGTTTGAAAGGGAAAAAAGTAGTAAACCACACCATGGTACCAGAGCACCCGTCAACCACACACATGGTATTGGTTTAACGCCCCTATCAACACAGACGGGGACATGCTGTTTCTGTCGCATGTAAGTGAAAACTACTGTACACATTGCAACATTCTGCCTAATCCATGGGGTATACAATGGTTGTGATAAAATAATAAGTTGCCAAACAACACTACAGATTTAGCCTTTTCAACCTTGTCTGTCAAAGGGATATAAATAGGTTGCCTGGGAAAGGGTTAATCTAAAAGTAGAAGAATTTGTTTTTGAATGCTACCAACATAGTCTAAAGCCTAGAAACGCTGAGGGAAAAATGTCGAGTCTATAATTTAGTCCCAAGCCTAAAATCACAGAGGGTAAAAATAATGCTGAGTGTATTTTAATCTGTTCTCTGCAAAATCACAACACAGACACTGAGTATCGATAACATGATCAGGACAATCAAGACGAAGTATTCGCTTGTCATTATCGCTGTTCCACGGACATATTTTCTTCTTTTTTGTTTTTCTTTTAATTTTAGCGCGATCTTTTTTCCCCAGTCCATCAAATCAATACTGCTTCAACAATGAGGACACATGTGAACAGTTTCGCTAAACACGCCAACCTTGGTGGGTGGTTGGAGGGCGACACTTGAGGGTTCAACGTCTTCTCTTTCCTTCTGTTCTTTCTGTCTGTTTATCTTGCTTTTCCCCCGCACAATTGACGGTAGCGTGTCGGTGTGCTTTTCTTTACTCAAACTAAACACTTAAATTGAGAGAGAGAGAGAGAGAGAGAGAGAGAGAGAGAGAGAGAGAGAGAGAGAGAGAGAGAGAATGAGAGCGATACAACAAGGAGATGATGGATGTACGAGAAAAACTAGGCCTACGTAAGAACCATAATATACTCAAATCACTGTATCCAAGATCGTGCACTCTGGCGCAATTCTACTTTCGTAGGGAGCGCACCATTTTATTCAATTTAGAGCCAAACGAATGACAACGGAGAAAAGAAAGGTTCAGCTCCCATTCGACTGTTGACTATAGCGAGACTGGTGTTTTGCCCTTCATCTGCGCGTCCATTGTGCGGACACTTCGCTACCTCAGAATTACAAAGTTCTGTCTGCTCCGTATCCAGTTTTGAGAAAATTGACGAAAAAATTTATGAGTTACACAACGGCTTTTGTCGAATGAAAGTCTTTGAATACCTTGATAACGACCCCTTATAATTTGATAGAGCAGATAGAATAATTTTGGTTTCTGGCCTCATGGTCTTAGTAACCAAAAAAAACCAAAAATGAAAGATATAACGCTGTCATACAAAGGTAGCGACTTGGCAGCGATGTTTTTCATTGAGAAAAAAAAGAAGGGCGGCAATGACTGTGTGGTGCGATGTAAGATGTTATTATTCAAGTCTGTGGCAAGGACAAAGAGCGATGCGTCGTTTGACCTAGTGACCTCGGCAAGGTGAGGTACGTCAGGGAAGATAATTAATGAGGAGCTTTTTTCGCGTGTGTAGGTTACTTTACCGGACTCGAATGCATAGCTAGAACGGAACGGGCACCGGAGCATGTATGCGCGATACCGATACTATGCTGAAGTTAACAAAGACAGACAGGGTGGTTAACATTATTCTCTAAGCACAAATAAGAAATGTTAAAGCACAGAGAGAAGACCGCAAGCTGCGCACATATACGAGTGGCAGTGGAGCTTTTAAACGCTCTAAATTTGGCTAACTTTTCTCTGCTAGATTTGGTCTGACTGACCTTCTTTTCTCCTTCTGTTTAAGAAATATTATTCTCCTCTGCAGATTCTGCACTTGTCTGGCATCTGTGGTGTAGCGGTTAGGCCAATTGCTATCGCACGCAGAAGACATGGAATCTTTTCTCGCAAGAGGAGAATTTTTACCGAGCATCTGTCTTTCTGCTGGGACTTTTTTGTAGCTCTCCCGGCCAAGGTGTGGTAATCTGGTAGGAAAGGTCGAAGCGCGCCTAAGTAGCCAGACCACCGACCAAAATGTCAATTTTTCGATTTCACCACGATGTCACACATTTGCATAAATTATAGTGATTCAAAAGGGCTGTGTTTTGGGGTTCGTGTTGTTGTTGCTGTTGTTGTTGTTGTTGCTGTTGTTTCTGTTGGTGTTGTTGTTGGTGCTGCTGTTGTCGTTTTTGCTGCTGTTGTTGTTGCTGTTGTTATTGCTGCTGTTATTGATGCTGCAGTTATGCTGTTGTTGTTGCTGTTGCTGCTGCTATTGTTGCTGCTGTTGTTGTCGCTGCTGTAATGCCTCTATTGCTGCTGTTGTTGTGTGTGTGCGGTAGCCTATCCGTTCGAAATGTTCGGAGCCCCGAACTGCTTTTGTTGTTGCTGCGGTTGCTGTTTCTGCTTCTGCTACTTGGAGCTATTTACGGTTGATTAAGTATTGCCCCAAATGAAAGGCTCAAGTTGACATTTATCATAACACTATTGCTATTTCTTTAGTCAATCTGTGGCCCTGTGCCCCAGGCTTGCCTCCGCAGGTAAGCAAGTTAAAGGACACGGCAATAAATTGTGCTGTCTGTCCCAACGACAGGTAAGTAAGTGCCCAGGAGAGATGTGCTACTATTCGACTCTATTATTTGACAGTCACGATTTTTTTTCAAAACACAGCTAGGATGCGCAAAACGCGACAGGGGCATCCGAATACTGAGTGATTTTTCTCTCACGATCGATATTCCTCTTTTTTTTCTCAACTAGTTGTAAAATTAGAGCATTACAAGACACGTAAGTGGAGTCAATAAGAGTTATAAAACCTACCTTTTAGTATTCACTACTGTTCAATATTCACTGATAAAACCTTCAATATTTCAAGAGCCCATGACTCTCGAAATCGAAGGGTTGGGGGTGGCTTTACAAAAAGTTAAAATAAGCTGGTGCAATCAGTTTCCTTCCTCTTGGATTGAAATAATAATATGAGAAAAAAATCACACACGCAATTCGAATAGTACGAATAGGGACTTGGCGCTTCCAAAAGTCGACGAAGTTTCGTTTCCTCAAAATGGCACAGCCATGGGCCTAGTGTCGAGTATTGTTTCAGTCAGGACATCCGCAGCCCATCTAGTGTGTAGCTTCGCTCTACACAGTGTTCAGATCCGCTCTAGTGAGTAGTTACTGAAGGAGTCACCCCGAACGGATGCTTGACGTTTCACGTTCTTGTCTTGTGTTTCCAGTACCATTTTCCCCAGAAAATAATGTACAAAAAAGTGAAATTACATGAAATAATTTCAGGGATTTAGCTCAGGATAGGGAAAATGAAAAGCACTTTTCAGTAGCCTATACTCTGATTTATGGCGTGAAAGGGAAATATTATGATGATTCTTATTTAGTGGCAGCGTCTACTAAAAGGAAAATAAGCTATTATGCTGAGTACACACACCAGGGCAGATTCTCAAAAAGTACCAAAAAAAGCTGTGTCAATGTGTACTTAAAACATCTACTATTTCAGTTGTTACGAGGAATTGTTGAGAACGGAACTTGTTTCTTTTACGTCCGCCAACAAAGTAACAAGTTAGATAGTCAGAGTTCTTAAAATATAACGGATTTGAATCTCGACCAAAGTTGAGACAGAAAATTCATTCGGATTATTGACACCTACGCAAATAGGGACAATTGCCGCCTTTACGAGGTAAGTGCTTATTTTGAAGAGAGATTGTATAGTAGAATCTAGTTAGAGTGTGACTTTACATAGACAATATATTATAACACACGAACAATACTTTATATGTACCATATTATTAGTTTACATGTACAATAGTAATATTACTTTACATGTAAAATATATTGCAATACACGTATAATATGTTACTATGCATGTACAATATAGTTCTTTATTATATTAGAATTGTGTACAAGTTGGCCACCCTATGTCACAAATTATGTTTCAATGATAATGCGCCATCATATTTATTTATCAAATCTGTTAAAACTGTACATTCCAACTCGCAGTTTAAGGTCATCAGCTACGAAACTTAAAACAAAGGGTGAAAAGGAATTTAAATACCAAGGCCCCATGATCTGGAATGCTATACCAAGTACTTTAAGACAGGCCATATCTTTTAA
>NW_004797599.1:299697-306057 GCF_000002075.1 Aplysia californica
ATTTATTATTATTATATGTGCAATACTGTATTACAATACATTTTCAATACTATTATACGTGCACAACATATTACTATGCACCCGCGTGAACAGAAAAAAGCTGGTCCAAAAGAAATCTAATAAAAATTTGAATTAAGGTACAAACACCAACGTTTGCAGAAACGTGGTACATCCATCCGGGTTTTTTCTGTATTAATAACAATAAAATATAACTACAAATAAAGTTACAATATACCTTCCAGGTGTCTCCAGTTTCGATTGAAGAACATTCTGACACGTTGAGTGAAATTGACAATCATGCGTTGACACTGATCGGTGGAAATCTTTTTCGTGTCTTCCATTATGGTTTCTTTCAAATATCGGACGCTTTCAAAGGTTTTCCTCAAGCACGTTTTCCTTCCAAAACATCAAATATTGAAAGTCCAGTGGACTAAGGTCCGGATCGTTTGGGGTCCAGTTGTGCTCAGTCGGACAGACTGTTCAATAACCAAAATGGTTGCTGATCCGTCGCAGGACAGCTCTGGCGTTAGAACCAATCTTCACTTTGATTTTTTCACACAAGTAGGGTAACTAATCAGGCTATCGACTTGGCGCCAATAATGTGCTTAAATCTCTCTTGAATTAGTAGTGCTATCTTGTCTAAACAGATTTAGATGGAGACACTCACAATGAAGGGGTTAACGACCGACCCCCCATGTCTGATACGGCAATAGTTTCTCTAGCATTCTCAACAAAAAAAGTACAAATTAACCCCTTCTTTTCTCTTTGACGGTCGTGTTGATATCTTCAATTCGAGCTCTTCCCGATAATTTAGTATTTATAATTGACTCAAGCTAATTCTATATTTACACCACAAGAAATATCGACTCACAGAAGGAACTCCAATACGGCCCACTGTTTGTTTGGATGGCATGGCAAAACTGTTCCAGGAACATATCTGTTTCTTCCCACTATGTGTGTGATCAACTGATATCCTACTTCCAAACAGGACCCACGTCGTCATTTTCTACAGCTATAAATTGTTTGTGTTATGTTATAAGCATATTACTGTGTCAAGGTTAGCAGAACTTTATACTTTGATAAATGTGGACTAGATGTGTAGGTTGTCCGCGCCTGACAGGCTGCGTTTTTCCTGCTCTGTAATGTTTGTGTCTTTTTAGTATCTTGTGGGTGGATTGTGGCTTTTCAAGTTGGCTTACAGGATAAATAAGAAACATTTGTGCTTTTTGTGTTATTTTTATTAGTGCTTGATCTCAAATAACCAACTATTTGCAAGAAATATATTTCGTTATGAAAGTTCTATCCTTAGCTTTTGCCATTTTCAACATTTACAGTATTGTGTGGAAAGCCGTGTTCACCACCAGGAGCGGTTCGTGGGTCTGAAAAGTGGGCATGCACAATTAAGCTATCTTAGGCTGAAGATAATAAAGGGCAGAGTAAATGGGATGGTGTATAATTTTAGGATCTTTGGGTTGGTGAAGGAAGACCTTGTGCTTGTATTTTTAATCTTTTTACTTGTGGCTTTGATTTCTAGAACTAAATCTGTTTGTTAGTTAAACGTCAATTTCATTCATCCTTCATTAGAACTGAACACTCGAGTACATGTAATACCTTTCACCACTCCACTACAAAACCGTTCAAAAGCACAATTCATAGGACGGTGACTTTAGTATGCCACATTCACCTCCCTCAGGTTCACGGTCACAGAGTCACTTAGAATAGCGACAAGACAATGAACCAATCACAATTCACTTGAGCACTCTGCTGGATTGCTCCGGGGCCCACATAACTTTGGCATGGAATAGTGCACAGTCTATGGCGTTTATTTTTAGATTGCCTGCTGTGGGCTATGTTGCGGCACTATTCGGCAGGAGCACATTTGAGATGTGCCGTCTTATTAATATTAATGTACCGCCAAACTCTCTACGAGTGTCGTCATTGCTTGGGTAATCCCAAAGAGCGATTTGTAGGTCAGGTTTCCACCTCTTGACTATCCTGTTATGTTTAAATACAGCGCATGAACTTAGGCATGGCATAGTAGATGTTTTACGGCGCTATATAATAGAAATGACCTCCACGTCCACAAACAGATTTTGGCAACTGAACGTAACAACGTCAACACCCTGATTGAAAACAACAAGAGACAATTCTTTCTTAACAAATTTCAAAATGTAAACTCCTGCAAGGAATTTTTTCGAATATCTGATCAATTATTGGGAAGGGAGAATTGTACACGGTTTCCACCTGGAACTGATAAAGAACTTTGTTGTAATTTTTTGCACTTTTTCAATGATAAAATTGAAAGAATAAGAACTGATTTAGACTCTGATATGTTAGATGTAAGTACACATATAGTCGTTGATGAAAATCTTGCAATTATGAACAAATCAACATTGAGTGAATTTAAAGTGGTATCAGAGAAAGATGTCATTAAGTATATCAAAGAGTCCCCCGCTAAAACATGCGACTTAGACCCAATACCCACTTCATTGTTACTTACGTGCATCGAAGATCTCGCACCATATGTTACTCGTTTTATTAATATGTCACTCACCCCTGGAATCGTACCTGATCTTTTCAAACAAGCCATTGTAAAACCTTTACTTAAAAAACAAGGTCTTGATGAAAACGACATGAGAAATTTTAGGTCAGTTTCCAATCTTAACTTTTTATAAAAAATCCTGGAGAAAATCGTTTTGTGTCAAGTTCAACAACATCTAAAGGCCAATGACAGGGAAGAACCTTTTCAATCTGCTTATAAAAAGCACCACAGTACGGAAACCGCTCTTTTAAAGGTATCATCAGATGTTTTAAATGAAATCGATACTAAAAAAGTCTGTGTTTTGGTTCTGCTTGATTTGTCAGCGGCGTTCGATACCATCGACCACGAAATTTTACTAGAGAGATTGGAAAAGTCATTTTTACTATCAGGTACTGTTCTAATGTGGTTTAAATCATATCTAGACAATAGATTTATGTCAGTGAAAATTGGCAATGTTGTGTCAGATAGGTTACCTCTAAAGTACGAAGTTCCTCTGGGTTCGATCCTTGGTCCTGTCATCTTTACAATGTACACGCAAAGTCTGTCATCAATAATTTCTTTATATGCCCTTAATTACCATCTTTATGCAGACGATACACAGCTGTATGGATTCACTACAACTGACAATGTACACAATCTCATAGATAGAATCGCCAGATGTATCATTGATATAAGAAAATGGATGTTCAAGAACAAATGAAAATTAAATGAGGATAAGACCGAAATATTATTTCTTCGTAGCAGCGCATGCAATGAAATCGACAATATCAGAATAAACATCAATGGCCACGAAATATCAGCCCAAACTAAAATAAAAAATGTAGGTGTGGTGCTAGATCAAGATATGTCAATGAAATACCATGTATCCAATTTTTGTAAAAATCTATATCTCCAGCTGAAGAAAATAGGGAGTATTAGAAAATATCTATCTGTTGGTGTCACCAAAACTTTAATAACATCACTTATATTGTCAAGGATTGATTATTGCAATTCCTTACTGGCTGGTGTACCTGATGAACAGTTACAACTACTACAAAGAGTACAAAATATTGCTGCCAAAATAATTACTAAAAAACTAAAGCATGATCATGTGACTCCTATCTTAAAAGCATTACACTGGCTCCCAGTGAAAGAGCGTATCATATATAAAATCTGTTTAACTTGCTACAAATGCTTAAATGATTTATCCCCGGACTATCTAAAACAGCTTTTAACACCCAATGTGCCTCCTAGAACGCTCAGATCATCAAGTGACAAAACAACCCTTGTTAAGCCTAAAATAAATTACAAATCATATGGCCAACGCTCTTTTTCATATTTTGCCCCACTTGTTTGGAATAGGCTTCCAAAAACTATCAGAGAAGCAGAAAATCTAGAAATTTTAAAGAAGAAACTAAAATCATTTCTATTTTCATCATATTTCGATTAGACAGAATGCATCCAAGCTGTAGGTCGTTGTGAGTTTGTATGTGCGTATGTGCATATGTACGTATGTGTGTATGTATGTGTGTATGTATGTGTGTGTGGTGCGTGCGTGAGTGAATATGTGTTTGCATGAGTATGTAACACTATGTACCTTTAAAATTGATTTGTAAATCCATAATATGTATCATGTTAAGCGCATAGAGCATTGCATAAGTGGATATGCGCTATATAAATGCAATCCATTAAATAACAATTACGGGGCCAGCGAGGGCCTTGTTTTTATATAATATTTGGCTAGTGTTTGTTTCTGGCGTCTTTTATTTTATTATTGTGGGTACTTTACATCATAGAACATAAAAAAAAAACTTGGGCGGCACTGCACGACCGTGCTCTATTCACGACCGTGCTCTATGGACGAACCGCGCCTGTTCACCACCCAACCCCACCCTGTTATTAATATTAATAGCTATACCAACATTTTTCTGAATAATGGAAGTGAACACTGTCAAGTTGTGAGTCCGTTGTGTGTCGTGAGTCCCCATGCGGGATCTGCAAAGGTGTGCTACACTAGAGACCAGTTATTGTCTGTAAACAAAAAGACACATGACATTTCATATGACGCAGCCGTTTGCTTGTCTCAGCTTCGCCTTGAAAAATCTAAAGACTCAGCCAGCAAAGTTAAGAAATACAAGAGGGGGAAATGAGGAGATAGAAGAAAACAAAGACCAATCATTGTTGTCACAAGGAATAAGTGTGTTAGTTTAAATGAACCCCGAGGCGTCATTACTCCCATGAACTTAATAGCCGTTGACACAAAAAAAACCCACGGTAACTGAATTGTCAAGTAATCAACAATTGACGCGACTACCCATAAACTACCATGTTTTGAAACATTTTCTGGGGTAATCTTTAATGAATTTGTACGTGTAACACAAGAAGATGTAAGATCAATCATGATGTCATCACCCCATAAAACATGTAGTCTTGATCCCATTCCAACACCACTGCTCATCACACGTCTTGTTAGTGTCATTGGATTTATAACTTCTATCATTAATGAGTCTCTTCAGTCTGGAGTAGTACCATCACTCTTTAAGCATGTTTTAGCTATTCCCCTTCTCAAAAAATCAAATCTTTCCCCGGAGGAGCTAAAAAATTTCAGACCTGTCTCCAACCTTCCATTTTTATTAAAAATCTTGGAGAAAGTTGTTTTTGTTCTATTGAAGAATCATTTAAAAGAAAACAATTTATATGAATTATATCAATCTGTCTATCGGCAATTTCATAACACAGAAACTGCGCTATTGAAAATATATAACGACCTCTTGTGTGAGGCGGATGAGAACAAAATATCAATTCTTTCTCTTCTTGATCTTAGAGCTGCCTTTGACACTATAGATCACACTATTCTTATTGAACGATTATTCAACACGTTTGGCTTGTCAGACAAGGTTCTTGACTGGTTCAGGTCCTACCTGATTTGCCGTACACAATCTATGGTTGTGCACGATTCTCTTTCGTCAATTTTTAAGCTAGACTTTGGAGTGCCTCAAGGTTCAGTATTGGGTCCAATCTTGTATACTCTATATACGCAGCCGCTTGGACCTGTGTTTAGAAAGCACAATATGAATTATCACATGTACGCTGACGATACACAGTTATATAAATCTGTTCCACCATCAGATGTTGAAACCTTGCTTACTACCGTGGGTCCGTGCATTGATGACGTCAAAAAGTGGATGGTGGATAAAAAGCTCCAGCTTAACGAAACTAAAACTGAAATTCTTTTATGTAACCCAAAGAAAAGCCATATCCCCGTAGAAATTAATCATATTTGTACTGAATATGAAAAACTGTATTTTACTAATAAAGCAAACAAATCTGGGAGTGTATTTTGATTCAAAATTGTCAATGGAACATCATATCAATTATTCATGTACCATTTTATTTTGTGAATTGCGTAGAATTGGTCATATGTCTATGTTTTTGAATGAACAATCGTTGGAAACGCTGGTGTCATCTTTCTTGTTTTCACTCCTCGATTATTGCAATGCTTTACTAGCTAATTTACCAAATACCACTCTTCACAAGTTACAACGTTTTCAAAATCATGATGCTTGGCTTGTACTAAAGAAAAAAAAAGAGAGACCGCATTACTCCCATGTTAAGAACGTTGCATTGGCTTCCCGTATCAGCTAGAATGTCATATAAAATTGCAATATTATGTCATAAATATGTCAATAACAAAGCTCCCTCATATGTTAGTGATCTCATCTAGATTTATGTTCCATCTAGATCACTAAGATAAGGCGATCAGTATCTTTTAAGAGTTCCAAGAAAAGGGGATAAAAAATTAGCTGAAAGATCGTTCGCTCACCTTGCTCCGTCAGTTT
>NW_004797599.1:309964-311034 GCF_000002075.1 Aplysia californica
TTCTTCTTCTTCTTCTTCTTCTTCTTCTTCTTCTTCTTCTTCTTCTTCTTCTTTTCACTTATGTCGCCACCGTCTGTTGGTATATATTTGTATCAGAATGAACTAGAAGAACGTGGATATAAGGACAAAAGAACTTGCAATTTGTAATTGTACATATAGATGTTTTAAGCCTTCATCTATGGGTTGCTCCTAACATTGGAAGGACCTTACTGCAGAAAAGAGATTGCTGACTCTGATAAGCTTCTTTCCAACTCCCCCCCCCCTACCCACTCCCACTTCGGCTCGTCTTCTATATTCTGGATGAGTTAAACTTACCTGTATTCAAACTTCATATCCAGCCGCTGACCTTTGTTAACTGCTTAGCCAACTGTACTTTTTCAGTTTACTTTGTCTGTCCTCTTATGTCGGAGGGTACCGAAGGCAGATGCAACTGTCGGATGTCGGCCAAGTGCGTTGATTTTGGATCGTCATTTCGTTCCTTTGAAGTTTTGTTTAATAATTATTTCTGGTACATTAGACACCGGTAGACATGGTTCTGCGTAGAAGTTACGAGGACTAGACAGGGCTTCTGATGTACATGTAGTTCTCCCCTTTCATGTTGCTATGACTATGACGATTTTTATGCTATTGGAATATTTCGTAGTGCTTAGAGACATCTTTGATGTGTTGGTCGATGTTGTGGTTAAGTATACCACCTCAAAAAGTCTGAATGTAGTTCTCCCCTTCCCCCATTCCTTACCCAAGCAAAAAGAGATTGGGCAGGTGCAAAATCCCAATTAATAATAATAAATAGCATTTGTATAGCGCATATCCCCGCTCAACAGCAAGCTCTATGCGCTTTATACTATATTAATTCTTTCAAAAGGACAGAAAGTTCCACTTTTAATTGAATTTAATACTTTATGGCACATACTACCGTTCCTTAAAAGGAAAAGAAAATTATAATATATCACAGATCGTGGTCTCCGTGACTTTGGTCGACAAGTTGACACAGGGCACAAAACAGGCATTTCAAATAGATAGATAGATAGATAGATAGATAGATAGATAGATAGATAGATAGATAGATA
>NW_004797599.1:312140-315450 GCF_000002075.1 Aplysia californica
AGGACAGCGTTTGGTGAGAAAATGCGTATGCTGTTGCCTGCCTTTTTAAATTCGGAAATAAATAAGCAGAATTGAAAAGTCTCTGTATGAACAACGACAGGAGAATGATCAGAATGCGTGTTCTGGATGAGTTAATGGGTTAAGCATTAGCATTTTACGCCACATACCTCAAGTACAACAAAAAAAACCACGGCAAAAAAAAATTAAAAATTAAAAAAACAACCTTTAAAACAAAAATACAATGAAATAGATAAATAGCTAAATATAAATTCTCAACCATTTCAACCCCTTCTCTTTTTTCATGACTCTATTATTATTTCTCCTATTATAGGGAGGTCACATAGGCTTACGTAATAATCAGTCGCACTGAAGGCTGAAGAACTAGCAGCCGACTACCCCAAAGATCTAGCATGGGAAATTCAAAGAAAGAAGTCCCTTCCGTAAAATTCAGCAACCATACTACCCCACTCTCCGTCCCCATTCTTTCCTCATCCTCAACCATCAGTTTTCCCTCTCCTAATTTCCCATGAATCAAACAATTATAGTTCCTTGCGTCACATTCTCCCCCCCCCCCAACCGCCCCATGCCTATTCTCAATTAACTACCAGTCCACCCCCATCTTTTTTCCACGACACTGATATATTCTTCTTCAGCTGGCAAGTCTGGAGGAGACGTTTGTCTGATTTTATACCCCTGGCTCCTTTACTTCTCACCTCAGCCAATCGAAGTAGATTCAATTCCACTCTTTTCATTTCTTTCATGACCTGTTCTAACTTTCCCTTCTGAAGCATGGTTTGGGTATTCCTAGTCTCAATTTTTAAAGTTCTTTTGCTAATGACAGTTGCTTGGTGTTGATGACCATCTCGTATCACCTGTTGCATGTGATCATCCCTATCGAGCGAGGAGTTTCTTGAACTGCTAGCAACCACCTTCACGCTGTGCATGTTAGTTAATTGAATTTTTTTCTTATTCATCTATGATTTTCTTTGAAACTAATACCTACAATAGGTTGTAGTTACTTTCTTTAGAGGCAGTGCTTATACTGAGCGGGTTGTCACAGCTATTGTAGTGTACTAGCAGTATCTTCAGCTTTGTTCACTAGAACAATTGGCCACTTCTAAAAACTATCTTTGGCTGGCCAACAGTTCATCCGTCACCTGCCTGCCATAACTTCACGTAACCCTGCTCGGGGGGCTAAGTGGGTACTCGACCTTGCTCAAAGGTCTCCCACAGGCTAGCAGACTGAAGGGGCTGCCTTACTACTTCTGTTGATGGAAGATCGATGTAAACATCAATGCTCCACCCTGCCTCCCAGGACACTGATATATCAGCTCCTTAATCGCATACTTCAACTACACCCCCTACCCCCTTTTCTACAAGTAAAAAACCCCCAACGAAAACAACGAAAACCACGTCACAGACACAACCCATTCAGTCCCCTTATAACGTCCCCTGTCTAACAACGTTCTTGTTACTCCCCTTTTCTCTCAGTCGGACTCCTTGATTTCCCTACTTCTTGTGAAACTTGTGCCGGCAGTTCCTTGGAACGACAGACAGCATTACCAGTCTAGTTACTTCACGTTTTATTGAATTAGAGGAGGAGAAGGGCTGTGTCTGTGTAGTGTAAAAACACACTCTGATGTCTTCGTGTGTCATGTAAAACATTCTCTGGTGTCTCCCTGTGTCATGTAAAAACACGGTCTGGTGTCTTTCTGTGTCATGTAAAATACGCTCTGGCGTCTCCGTGTGTAATGCGAAATTAATTATGCTGCCGTCCAAACGCAGAGCGACGTAACCGCACATGTATTTATGTTGTTTTTTTTTAAAAAATGCCTTTTCAGCGTTTTACGGCACTTGCAACACAATAAGTTCATATAAGTGACGAAGATCAGAGGCGTTACAAGAGAGTAACAAAAACAAAAACAAAAACGAAGGAGAAATAAGGACGATAGATGTTTGATGGGAAAGAAGGAGCAGACCTCACCAAAGCACTCGCCAACCTCCCACAGTAATAATTTTTTTTTAAAAATCGAAATACTCTGGAAGCTTATCATTGGGATCATCAATCACTTATGTAGCTTTACCACTTTGAAAACTATTGTTTCGGATGTAGATACGTCGTTCTTTCTTTGATACAACAATATTAAGATATTGGTAAGACTAGCGTTGCAAACCAATATAGCACACCAAAAAAAAAATACTTTAAAAAATGTGATTTTATCAGATACGTCTCTCTACCTTGATCGCCAGAAAGGCCCATAACAGGGTGGGTTTGGCATGTAAACACACAAAAAAAAAAAATTAATGTAATTTGTAAGGACAGCGTTTGGTGAGAAAATGCGTCAAACGGGGGTACAGGGGATGAGGATATGAAAAAAACAACAAACGAACCGGCTAAGGGGGTGGTTGGCTGGTGCCCTGGTGTGGTTTGCCCCTTCTTCCCTATCAAACAAGTGTCGTCCCAGTCTCCTGCCCTACTTTTCTTTGTATGTTATTCACCTCTAATCTTCAGCACTTCTGACTTATATAAAACTGCGCTGCAAGAGCAGCATAACTCATTAAAAGTAAACGAAACGACAGACCGTTTTTTAGTTTTAGTAAGCGTTTTACGGCACTTGCAACACAATTAGATAATAAGTTCCCTGGTTAGTGGTGTTACAAAGGAGTAACACATTTTATAAAGGAGGAGAGATATGGATGGTAGCTGCCTGATAGTGATAGGAAAGAAGAAGCAGACCCCACCAGAGCACCCGCCAACCACCCATACTGACCGATGCGAGATGGACGAGGGACGAGACGGAAGGTGGAGGGGGTGGGGTTGAGGGGAGGAGAGAGGGGGAAAGCGTGCGGTGTCTCTGAAGAAATTGGCTGTTCTAAACAGCCGGGGAATGGCCCGGATGTTCGCCTGATCGCCTCTATTGAGACAAACTCATCGATCATCTCCCCTTAAGCAGCTTATTCAATCTGCGGCTTTAACACGGCCGGGAGGGGGGGGGCATGAAACAGGGGAGGAGGCAAGAAATAAGGAGGGAGATGGGGTAGGAGGGGAGAAGGGGGTTAGATTGCTGTCTTTAGTAACCTCACTACGAGGGGAACACGTGAATACGTACGGGAGTAATCTCATTTCATCTGTCTATTATAATAGATATAATATCTATCTATCTATCTATCGATCTATCGATCTATCTATCTATCTATCTATCTATATATCTATCTGTCTATCTATCTATCTATCTATCTATCTATCTATCTATCTATGTTTGTCTGTATACTAGCCTGTCGCTCTTTCTCCCTCCCTCTTTATTTACCC
>NW_004797599.1:315878-317818 GCF_000002075.1 Aplysia californica
AGAGAGAGAGAGAGAGAGAGAGAGAGAGAGAAACTATTTGTAAAAGTCGACAACAGCGGCCAATTATATAGATGTTTATTTATAGGCGCTGGTTTGGGTAGTTTGTTTAGTTTCTCAAATAGAATTGTTTCAGAATAATATCTTCCCGTACTGTTGATATACACAAATGTATCGTTTCCTTTAAATAGCATCGCACGCACAGAATTAGAATGTTAGCACTTTGAGGATGTACTCTTTCATTATACTGAACGTATACGTTTGGTCAGGTTTTATGTGAGTGCTATTGCTTGAAAAATAGACAACTAAATTAATAGAAAAATTAGAAGAAACAGAAACTTGAGTCATAAGGAGAATGCTGAAAATATGATAGACAGAAAATAAGATAAACCAAGACGCGCTGGAAAGGACAAGCATGAAATGATCGCTCATCGAGACATTAAGAACATAACAGATTAAATTCATGGCGCTAATATTCAGAAAAGGAGAGCTGGGACAAATTGTTAGGACATAATAAAAATTGAGGGGAAAAACCCAAAACAAGACGCCCTTGCACAGAGTTTATTAATTAAATCTAATAGCCCGAACGCCTGAGCATCTGACAACACAATGAACAACTGCTGATTCATGAGGACCTCGAATAAGAGACAGGGACGAAGAACCACAGGTTAACAGGGGGCGATTGTCAAGATTTCTGCGTTTAATTCCGATGTGCGCTTTTCAAAGCCTAAGGTATGTTTCATTTTGGTGCATTTGGAGTTAGGGTCAGGGTTAGGGTTAGGGTTAGGGTCAGGGTTAGGGTTAGGGTTAGGGTTGAAGAGTTAGGGTCAGGGTTAGGGTTAGGGACCAAAGCGAAACATACCTTAGGCTTTGAAAAGCGCACATCGGAATTAAACGCGGAAATCTTGACAATCGCCTAACAGGGAATGTCTGCTCCAGACAAGCTTGGCTCTGGGTGATGAATCATAATCTCAGCTACTCAAATAGAAAAATGACCCATTTTGTCGTGAGGATTATATCTACGATCTATAATCAGAAAAAACGGTTGAGATTCTTTGACCACATAAACAGATCTAATGGACTTGAAAAACTGCAGCTGTATGGAAAAATAAAGGGAAAGAAGAGCAGAGGATGACAAAGAACAACATGCACAGGGTCTGATACAACATTTCGACGAATAACGCAAAGTGTTGTTGTTGTTGTTTTGTTGTTTTTGTTGTTGTTTTTTGGGGGGAGGGGGCATATTATCGGGTTATTGATACCCTCTTCAAACGTATTAATTTACCTTGCTTTTGATGAAAAAAATACCCATTTGATTTGAACAGAAACGGTGTACTTTGCGTTTGAAGGAAGTAGAGGTCACCGTGTCGCAGAGGTAAAATTATCGAGGAGATGGCCGCCAAAATGTGGTGATTTCCATAACTTGAGAGGCCTTGGAAACTGCAGGTTTACATTGATATTTAATGCCTTCAATCAACGTTCTTCACTAAAAGGACATCAAAGTAATGTGCCCCCACCCCCACCCAAAAAAAGTTAAATCGGAAAAATTGTCCAACGAGCGAAAAAAATACCGTTTTCTTTTATTTCAATATGTTGACGAGCGCCTGATTTCACCATGCTCCCTCACAATTTGGATTGCTTAAAAGAAGCTTTCTAAATAATTTCACAAATGAGGAAGAGATGGGGAGGTGGCGGAGGGGGGGGGGGGAGTAGATCTACTTTTGTGTCTTTCAGTACCTCAAATAGAAGAATGACTCATCTTGTAACGGGCAAAGTCTAAAATATTCGTTAAGAGACCTTAGGTGCAACAATAAGCATTACTTCAGTCTCCCTACGTATCCATTTATCTGTCGGACATACCTTATCACTGTAATTTCCTCGCCAAGCCCACGACAACTAGTTCACTTAGGAATCTTTTGTGTGAACAAAATATGAGGGAGGGG
>NW_004797599.1:318062-320252 GCF_000002075.1 Aplysia californica
ACTATCCACAGACTGATAACCCGTTTTCAGTGTGTGTGTGTGTGTGTTTGTGTGTGTGTATGTGCGTGCGCGCACGCGCGGGTATGTGTCTATTAAAAATAATCATGTAAGGATTAATTTCTTATCTTGCGTCACTTGCTTCAATTGTCGAGTTATTTTGAAATATTAAAAACACATCCAATAATAGTACATAGCCACGCTCAACATCATGCTCTATGCGCTTTATAACCATCATTACCCCGGCAGATCCTATCCTATTACTCTGAGAGACATTTATGGCTTCCCAGAAAGCTGATTAACCCACGATTCTTGATATTGTATTGCACAAAGCTCATATTATTTCCCTGCACGTCCAAATTGAGCCCTATTATTAGCACCCTGTCTCATTTTCTATTCTCTTTCTTTCTCTCTCATCTCTCTGTCTCTCTCTGTCTGTCTCTCTCTCTCTCTCTCTCTCTCTCTCTCTCTCTCTCTCTCTCTCTCTCTCTCTCTCTCTCTCTCTCTCTCTCTCTCTCCCTCTCTCTCTCTTGATATATGTATATATATATTATATTATATACATCAGGCGCGGTTCGTAAATAGAGCACGGCCGTGTAGTGACACGCAAAGTGTTTTAATGTTCTATGACGTAAAGCACCCACAATAATAAAGTAAAAGACGCCAGAAACAAACACTAGCCAAATATTATATAAAAACAAGGCCCTCGCTGGCGCCGTAACAGTCATTTCTATTCTATAGCGCGTAAATCATCTACTATGCCATGCCTAAGTTCATGCGCTGTATCTAAACATAACAGGATAGTCAACAGTGGAAACCTGACCTATAAATCGCTCTTTTGGGATAACCCAAGCGATGACGACACCTGTAGAGAGTTTGGCGGTACATTAATATTAATAAGACGGCACATCTCAAATGTGCTCCTGCCGAATAGCGACGAAACATAACCCACAGTATGCAATCTAAAAATAAACGCCATAGACTGCGCACTATTCCATGCCAAAATTATATGGGCCCCGGAGCAATCCCGCGGAGTGATCAAGTGAATTGTGATTGGTTCATTGTCTTGTCGCTATTTTAAGTGACTCTGTGACCGTGAACCTGAGGGAGGTGAACGTGACATACTAGGCTTAAGTCACCGTCCTATGAGTTGTGCTTTTGAACGGTTTTGTAGTGGAGTGGTGAACGGTATTGCTTGAGTGTTCAGTTCTAATGCAGGATGAATGAAATTGACGTTTAGCTAACAAACAGATTTAGTTCTAGAAGTCAAAGCCACAAGTAAAAAGAATGAAAATAAAAGCACAAGGTCTTCCTTCACCAACCCAAAGATCCTAAAATTATACACCATCCCATTTACTCTGCCCTTGATTATCTTCAGCCTAAGATAGCTTAATTGTGCATGCCCACTTTTTAGACCCACGAGCCGCCCCTAATACACATATTTTTAAAAAAAATAGTAAAGGGTTTTACGGCGCTCGCAACTGCGTAAGGTCATATGACCGAGATATATATATATATATATATATATATATATATATATATATATATATATATATATATATAATATATATATATATGAAATATATATCGCTCTGAATCACTTTCTCCTCCCCTCTCTCTGTGTCTCTTTCTGTGTCTGACCCCCCCCCCCTCCCACACACACACAAAGCTCTCCCATCTGCCTACTCTACCAGCCCTACTCCCTCACCCTCTCCTTCTATTTCTCTTCCTATTTATATCTGTCTCTGTCTGCCTCCCCCCTCTCTCGCTCTCTCTCTCTCTCTCTCTCTCTCTCTCTCTCTCTCTCTCTCTCTCTCTCTCTCTCTCTCTGTCTCGGTCTCTCTCTTTCTCTCTCTCTCTCTCTCTCTCTCTCTCTCTCTCTCTCTCTCTCTCTCTCTCTGTCAGTCTGTCTCTCATTTTCCACAACGTGAACCCCGCCTGTCTGCGCTGTTCCTCAAGTAGGCACCGTCTAATACTATAACCCTCATTAACCACCCAGTGAGACACAACGGCTATAGAGCGCCCAAACTGTCACTCGGCGAGGTCACCCCTGTCCAAAAAATTAATCCGTGAGAGAGACAAAAGACACGAAGAAAAACTATTTGGTAATGTAGATAATGAAGGAGGAAAATAAGGAAATGGATGATAGCAGATGAGGGAAAACAAATTCAAAATAGAGATGGAAAAGGAAAA
>NW_004797599.1:320617-330519 GCF_000002075.1 Aplysia californica
AGAGAGAGAGAGAGAGAGAGAGAGAGAGAGAGAGAAGAAAGAAAGAGAGGGAGAAAGACAGAGAGAAGGGAGGGGAGGGGGGAGAAAGTCAAGAATTACCGGCCTTATTCGCATAAGGTTCAATAGTAAATCGAACAGCCCGATTTCGAGCTTGAACTTGATCTTTTTCTCTCTTCTAAAACGTCGTGGATAATCTCATGTCAGCTTGACACACGAGATGACCCCACGTATGTCTACATCAACACCTGTGAGGAACGGTCTGAAAAACAATGTCCGTTAGGATAAACAAAACTCCATCTACATCTTATACCAACGTCAGACATCGACGATTGCCTACCCTCCCTTTTCTCTTTACCCAAAAATCAAAGAAGATAGAAAGAAAAAGTTAAATCAAGAACGAAATTTAAAAAATATACTAACGAGCAAAACAAATGCGTAAAAGTATTTAGGCCACAAATGAATAACCTATCACGATAGAAGACGCACATATACACCATCGGTAGTATATCCTAGCCTCTTCGGAAAGCAAAAGTCGCCTGACTTGCTTATCAATGGCAACTATTGTTATTGCCCCTTAATTGAAGCATGGAAAGGCCACTTCGTGCCTCCAAAACGCTGTCTAAATGAGCCAAAAAGGGGTGAAAAGTATTCTCTTGAGCTCGGCTATAACAGACGTGGTAAAAAATCGGTTTGGCCGTTTCACCAGCATTTGCAACGGCAATGCCACTTTTAAAGGCTATACTGCAAGAAGGAGCAATAGGCTGTTTGGAGGGTGGAGAAAGGCCAACTGTGGTCGCCAATCATTTGGTGTTCACATCTCGACTATCCACAGACTGATAACCCGTTTTCAGCTCATGAATTCTACATCAGACCGAAAAGTCAGATCGACCAAGAGTGACCGACGCATGTGCATACAGACACATCGTCCGGATGTATCGTTCAAATCGACTTCAGACAGCTACAAGAACATCAGATTTGGTTAGGAGTACCCACGGAAGAGCCAGAAATCGACATGCAGTGAACTGGCGATTGCGTCAGATAGGCTGTAGTTTTGACCGCACACCATCGCCAAGAGTGTCTCAACTGGGCCCGGCACCATGTCAACAGGCGTCTGAGAGACTGGTCTTTGGTTCTCATTTTCGGACAAATGCCTGTTCTCCATAGATACACAAAACAGGGGCCTCAGAGTTTATCAAGATGGAGACGAACGTCATCATGACAACTGTGTCGCTGAGAGGAATCGCTGGGAACCACGTCGCGTTGTGATCTGGGGTTGGATCATATGGAACCACAAAGTAGGACCAGTGATCTTCCAAAATCAAGGCCAAGGTCGAGGTCAAGGTATCAATGCTGCTCACTGCACAGCAGAAATTCTTACGCCCCTCAACACAGACAAAATGTTAACTTCCGGTTCCAGCAAGATAATGCTTCTGCGCACGCTTCCCGTGTTACACGGGATTTCCTCCAACACCATGGCATCACTTTGCAGCCTCACGCTGCCCTTGGCATGGATTTAAACCTAATTAAGC
This sequence comes from Aplysia californica, assembly GCF_000002075.1. Taxonomy (NCBI): domain Eukaryota; kingdom Metazoa; phylum Mollusca; class Gastropoda; order Aplysiida; family Aplysiidae; genus Aplysia; species Aplysia californica. The sequence goes on from NW_004797599.1 coordinate 322,147, forward strand.
ATTTATAGGACGAAACTGAACGACACATCAAGGGGAAACAGTCAAGGCCGAGAACAACGCAGAAACTGCTTGTGGCCATCCATGAGATATGGAGGCAGATCCCGCTATGTTTTATCAACAACCAAGTGGCTTCCTTGTACCGGGTATGGACTGCGGTTATCCGATCTAATGGTGGCCATAACCTGTGCATTTTGATACATTAACCGGAAATTGAAAATGTATTCTGTTAAAATTTGATATTCACAGTGATGCCCCACATATCCTTTCATAACGCTAGAAAACAGTTTGAGTTTACATACCCCGTTTTGTAAAAAAAAAAAATGGAGACGAAAATGATCAACATTGCGAAGGTAAACAGGAGTTACCGTTTCTTTTGCTTGCTAGTATATAAGTACATAGCACTCCTCAAGAGAAACAAACGTAACATAACCCTAAAATGGACAAAATTTAGATTCTTAGTCACATAATGTGTCAGTTCTGTGTAATATGTATACGATATTATCATGTGGGCTCTGCGTGTACAATAAAGGAGTAATATGTCAGCTCTTTGTAAATGTAAGTGTTTTACGCCCTTATTGACAAAATTTAGATCTCATAGGAGGCGCCCTTTCAACTCTGCATTTCAAGGTCAACCTTGAGAGGAATACATCTCGTGAGAAAAACCCAGCTACTTAATGATAACTGTCTCCCCACTCGGGAATCGAACTCAGGTCTCCTGCTCTCGACACCAAAGGGCTTAACCGCTACACCACAGACTCGGATGTGTCAGCTCTTTATTATATAATATATCAGCTCTGTGTTATACAAAGCGTTGCTCAAGTACTATATCCAGAAACGGGTCAACAAGAAAGATCTAGTTTTCAGACTCACTCTCCACCCCCCACCCCCTCCCTTTTATAACACCTCCAGCTTTTGTTTGTATTCCCCTGTCCATACAAATTGCAAGAGAATCCGGCAGGTGAATCCTAAATTTTTTAAAACAATTATAGAAGCGGTTGATTTTCTTGAATTCGGTTCAAGCCTAGGTCAAGTCCGCTTTGGGGGGGGGGGGGGGACTACGCATCCTGTAAACATTTCGCAGAAAGGGGGGGGGGTATAGGTCCGTTGTTCAGAATACAAACAGTACACATGTAAGAATCTGTTCTAGTTTGTAACACACGATCTAACATTTCGCTACCTCAGATTTACAAAGTTCTATCTGCAGGGTAACTACTTTTGAGAAATTTAACGTCAAAGATTTGGAGTTTCACATCATGTCAAGCTTTTTCGAATGCTCTTCTTTATATATCTTAATAATGGCTCCAAATATTCTTACGATTTTGATAGACCATATTGAAAATATGGTTTCTGACATCATGGTCTTAGTAACTCAAAACCAGCTAAAATGTCAGATAGAACTTTGCAATTCTGAGGTAGCGACTTCTTGAACGAAATGATGGCGACTCATCCACGCGTGTTTTCCTTTTCTGGCACGGTATTCATATTGTCCTTATTGGGTACATGTGCATTTGGTGGGTTGTTTGTGTTTTTGTACGATAGATAGATAGATAGATAGATAGATAGATAGATAGATAGATAGATAGATAGATAGATAGATAGATAGATAGATAGATAGATAGATGTGTGGCTCCTTCCCACACATAGCTACAACAAATCGATATACCTATAATCTTCGGCACTTATAAATAAAAATGACCTTATTGTGTTACAAGTGCCGTAAAACTCATACTAAACTGAAAGACTAAAAGGCCTATATTTCTTAGTATAAAGGACAACCTGTTTTTCATTATAACATTAAAATTTATTCTGTAATCGGCAGCACTCTATAAAACAACATTTTGATCTACTGTTTTATGGCGCTGGCAACACAGGCCTTTTAAGTGCCGAACATTAGCAAGGCATTACTGGAGAGCAACAGGCACAAAAAAAGAATGAGGCAGGGTAACCTTTAGCTTTAGTAGAGATTTTACGGCGCTCGCAACTGCATACGGTCATATGGGCCCCAGAAGATTAGAGGTGTTACAAAGAGTAACAAAAATAAAAAGAAGAAGGGGAGAAAAGGACGGATAGATGTTTGATAGGAAAGAAGAAGGAAACCACATCAGAGCACCCGCCAACCACCAACGGCGAGATAAGAATGACAGATGTTTGACAGGAAAGTAGAAGTAAACAACACCAGCAGACCACTTGCCAATCACACACACACACACACACACACACACACACACACACACACACACACACACATGTACTGCATACGCAGAGGCGAAGCGTCTATATAATCAAATAATCACTGCTTCCCTTCCTAATTTTTAAACATTGTCGCAGTGAAATTCACCCTTAGACGTAAACCTCATAAATTAAATGTAAAAAGACGTTCATAATCACTAATGAACAATAGACTATGCCTAACCTTCAAAACCGTTTCATTGCCACAGAAATAGCCTGTTCGCCCCTATCGGGCCACTCCATAAGCAGTCACAAGCTTTGATTAAGTAAGCTTAAAGTGAGGCTGGAAGAGTCAACCAATGGATTTGAAGGGAACATGTGCATAGCAGTCAGAACTGTTTCATTGTCGCATATACCTTGTTCACCCCTTTCGGGCCACAGTTATAAGCACCCAGACGCGCTGATTATCTAAGCGAACTATTACACTGGTCGAGTCTACCTCACATATGTGAGGAGAACTAACTCCTAATAATCCTTTGACTCCTGCTACTACACTGCTAGTGCTTGTTTTTTTCCTCGACTTTTTAACGTCCAATAATCAGATCGTGACCTCGATTATGACAGCGGCTCCTGGCCGCGAAAAGCTAGACAAAAAACAGCCAAATGTGAAATAAAAAATTGATAGTTGGCGTGCTCTACCAAAGTGTTTCGGCTGTCTGGTATAACGTGCCATTGTAGTGCTGACATCTGTGCTTCTTTCCTTGGTGTTCGTGTGTTCAAATCTAAAGTTAAATTTAAGGTTAGTTAGAATAAATATTTAATGAAATACTTTCCCGATTATTTTAGCAGTTGAACAAGCATACAACATGAATTCAGGATTTGTTTTAATTCACAACTCAGAGTTGCCACCTCCAGTGCCAGTAAGATTCTTGTGACTTGTGTGAGTGTGATATCTCCAGGCCCTATATCTGGTCCCATTTCACTTTGATTACCCTGTCAAACAAGTCAGCCTTCGCCCCTGGCGTACAGTTCGTGATATGTCAAGTTACCCCACTGCTCATTTCTGCCACAGTTTCCGGACCAAGATGAATAACAAATCGCTCAGAGAAATGTTTTTAATAAAATGCAGGTGTTTCTTTAACGTGGGTGTTTCACAACATCATCTGCACAATTTGCGTTGGTCGGAAGTCAGGCTTTGTCGACCCTGCCTGTCAGGCCCAACCCGGGCTGTCTAGGTTCTCATTCGAACTTCAAGCAGAAAGATGTAGATACTCAATAAAAATTAAATTTTTCCCCATACGGGAATCGAACTCAAATCTTTAGCGTGAGATTGGAAATCACGTAACCGCTACAACACAACGCCGGTATTTGTAATTTTGTTATTGAATTTTTAAACCAAGAATTAAAACAAAGCGTAGCCTACTATTATTATAATTATTATAATTAAGAACATTATAATTATTATTACTATTTCTATCATCATCATCATCATCATCATCATCATCATCATCATCATCATCATCATCATCATCATTATTATTATTATTATTATTATTATTATTATTATTATTATTATTATTATTATTATTATTATTATTATTATTATTATTATTATTATTATTCAGGGGCGGCTCGAGGGTCTTAAAAGTGGGCGTGCACAATAAGTTAAAGCAGGTTGAAGATAGTCAAGGGCATGCTAAATGAGATGGTTTCTTCATCCTACTTGTTTTGAGAAAATCTATATATAGAAGAAGTTTTACTTTCGATCTTTTGCTGTTGACGAAGTTGGGCATGCTGTCAATGATATCCTTGTGGATCGACATAAACGTAAGTGCAATTTCTATGATTTTGCATACTTCTCTAAATGTTGTGTCGCATTTTGTAGTTCTTCAGAGTTGAATAAAGGCCCTGGATTGTACAACCTTGAGCAGACTTAAATATTTCATTGCAATGTAATACTTATAATTCTGTTTGTAACTTGATGTTATGGAAAACAGTAATAATTCTGTAAACGATCCTAAAAGAACTGTAGGAAACGACTTTTGGTAGTCCTGGAATTTGGAGGAGTCGAAGATTGATAATGCGTTGAATTTATTAAGCTTCAAGAAACTGTCAACAATTTGAGAAACTATTATGTCCCAGGCCTGCTTTGCAACAATTTCGTAGGTGTTGTAAATGTCTGCACCTCTTGAAAGCGTGTTTTCCGTGGTTAGTTATGTTGATAGAACACGTATACTGTTTCTAATTTCTTTGATGGCTACTTTAAACGTGTCTAGAGCTTGTTAGATTGCTAAGGGCGTTGTACTTCCGGGTTAGAGGATCCCATAAATAGCGTCAATGTGCGCGAACACTTTGTTGAAAAGGTGCAAAAAGAAGAGAAATGTTTCACTCTTTAATACATTCAGGATACCATCGTGGAAGGAATTATCGTCCCATTGCTCAGACTGAATTTCTGCAAGACAAAGCTGGATCTCTCCTTTCTAAATGAAGACTGTGCTTATTAGTCGAGACTGTAAATTCAATTTTGTATCATGCGGTCATGGAATATTCCGGTGACAAACGCGTCTGAGAACGTCGATACATTTTGTAGAGTAGGCAAAAAATGTCAAAGAGCCTGCATAGCGTTAGCGAAAAACACCTGTTCACCGACAAATCAACCTTTTCATGACCGCGAAGGACGAGTTCGTGAATTTCACAGAGCAAAACACACTCGATAACCTAACACAATACATGCCTGTTCGTTATTGTGAGACGTTGCAATGCGATGGCGATGACCAACTTGTCCGAACGTATTATGCTTAACGGCATTGTTTATGTGCGCTCTAAATGATTCGCGTTGTCTCACATGGACAAGATCAGTAAAACCTATCTTAGACTATCACTTGGGGTCCTCAGTTCCAAAAAACAGAAATGAGAAACAACAGGCCTACAAGGAGTATTAACCTAACGCTGACTATAAGCCACTCCACTTTTTCTTTTTTTTTTAGTTTTAGTAAAGAGTTTTACGGCACTTGCAACACAATAAGGTCATATAAGTGCCGAATCTCCACTTTTTGTTGGAAGTATAATTTTGATATCTTTGGGTTGGTGAGGACCTAATTCTTTCACTCTCTTCTTGTTACTTTGTTTGGTGAACTGATTTTATTTGCAATTAACTTCATTTATCCTGCATTGGAATACACACTCGAGTAATAAAACTTTCACCACTACACCATTCGAACTTCTGACATAGAGACCTAATTACGTCATGTTGACCTCGCTCAAGATATAAATGGCTAGACAATGGGCCAATCGCACATCGCTGTGACCACTTCGGTTGGTTGCTCCAAAGCTACCATAATACGGGCATTGGATTGTGTAAGCTGGTCTGAGATCGCGCTATTTTTAGACTGCCTCTGTGGGCTTTGTTCGGCTGGTGCACATCGAGATTGTGCCGCCGTATTAATATTTATGAACGTAGAAACTCGGTCAAAACGTCATCGTTGTTTGGGTCGGCCCGTAGAGCATTTTCTGAGATAGATTAAACCACTGAACATGCTATTTTTTTTATTTGGGTGAAGTACAAGAACTTGATATGGTATAGTAGATGGTGTAGAGTTGTAGATGTTGTAATGAACGAACAGGCTCGGGCGAGGGAAACTGATTGGATGGTGGATGGTAAAGGTTCTTTTATTGTCTCTTTGTGGGTGTTGTTCACTTAAAAATTTTTGGGCGGCAATGCAAAACCGTGCTCTATGGACGAGCCGCCCCTGAATTATTATTATCATTTATTATTATCATTACTATTATTATTATTATTATTATTATTATATTATTATTATTATTATTATTATTATTATTATTATTATTATTATTATCATCATTATTATCTTTATTATCATTATTATTAGTAACAATAATAGACCAATATTGAAAAAGAATAATATTTACAATAAATGCAGCATTTTGTGTATGGGGAGTAATCCCGCCGCTGTGAGTTTTGTTATTTTCTGAGAAGTCTATCTATGAACCTATTTGGGTTGAGCTTAGTTCGGGGACGTACAGCTAAAGTATCGTAAACTCATAGAATAATATGAAACGTGTATAGCCATTTAGTGACACGACACCTGTGTGTATAAGGTGCGTGTAAGTAAACATTTATTCATAATTTGTCTGTACTTAGTTGAAAACTCGACGTTTTGTCAAGTCTCTTCAGGCGAATTCCTCATTGTGTCCACAGACAATTTTTTCATCCAGTTTTTCAACACCCCAAACTTCGCTTCTATTTACCCAAAAAATGTATAGAAATAAAAACAAATATAGATGCCAAAAACTGAGTAGAAACAAAACCAAATAAAGGCTATGTGCAATAAAAAATATACTGTATGATTATACATAATACAATGTACTAATAGTAATATTAATAGTAATAAGGGTAATTTTTAAAAGTTTCGTTAAAAGCTTTATGGGGCTCACAACACAAATAGGTCATATAAATGCCGAAGATTAGAGGTTGTAATAGAAGCGATAAAAGAAAAAAAGTTGATTAGCTTGGAAGTAGGATTAGATTTTAGTCAAGGCTGTTAGACAACCGAGCTATGTCGTGTGTCAGCGAAACTGGCGCGCTGTATGCGATGAGTAAAAGTAGCTATCTGAGAGCTCAAAAGTCGATATTTATACCTCATGGAGTTACTCAGAGAGATATTTTTAACAAATCGGAAATCTGTGGTTACCATAAAACATGAAACAAAAGAAGAAAAAAAAAGAAAGAAAGAAAATGCCCGCCATTTTCAGAGACAAAAAAACAACAACCTGTGCTGAAACTCCGAAGGGATTATGGAATCGAAGAAACTTTTCCCCCCTGATTTCAGCAAAGCCAGTGAAAATGTCTTGTCAAGCAATTGTTGGAGCCCAAAATGTAAGCCCAGTTTGCTTTAACTGCTAATTTGGGACAAGAGTTTGATGTATCGATTATACTCGGGGTTACCTGTACCTACACGTCAGGGCCGAGAATGTTTTCAGAAGGAGTATTGGGTGGAGCGTCAAAGCACTTAGTTATATTTACATTCTGTATTCATTTACCGCTTGGTGGAATTTAAGCCACTGTTGACATTTGGCGTGTGGTTGAGTTGTTTTTTTTTTCAATGTGGTTGTTTTACGCCCTCTTCTACTCAATTAACCCTTTGACATTCGACCCCATGTGACATATTTTGAAGCCCTCTTGCTATGGAATCATAGTGTCAATGTTTTGATGAAAATGGGGTTAATATATAAGATTCCTCTATTCTGAACCAACTTACGTTGAGGGCGCGGGGAGGGTTGGGGGCAATCTTCATCTTTTCCTAATTAAAAATGCTATGAGTGAATGGGGCAGATAGGTTGTTCTGAAATCCCTCATTGAGATCTTATTAGTTTGAGGTTATAGACCAAGCCAAGGGCAAGCGTAGTTTAAAAAAAGGTAATTCGAATGTAGGTGTTTTTACGCCCTCGTCGACACTATCATTTGGGTCAACCCGGGCTGAAAAGAATACACCATCGTAGTAGAAAGACCGAGATGCAAGCGTAGAAACTACGGAAATAAACTATATACGTACTGTTATAATAGATCATATAGATCTCTCTAAAAGATTCCAACGTAAATCTTTTTAACACAGGAGAGCCTAGCTCCTGACAGACTCAGTTGGAGAGCATCATTCACGGCGGGCAGCGAATCTTATAAGGTTTCGTGAATTACAAATCTCGACATTAGAATCACAATACCTTGTTTTGAGGAATTTGTCGTAAAAATTTATCTGAATTTCTCAAAATATCTAGCTTTTTCAAATGCAATTTGCTGAATATCTAGACAAGAACTCCGATTAATATTACGATTTTGATAGAGCAGACAGAAAGTTTGGTTTCTGGCCTCGTGGTCTCCGTAACTTAAAACAGCCAAAAATGGTAGATAGAACTTTGTAATTCTTAGAGGCTGAGGTTGATGCCAAGGGAAAGCTAGCAAGCTGTGCATACCCATAAGAGGAAATGAAGATCTTAAATTCTAAAATGAATATAACACACCCTTCTCTACTAAACTTGGTCTCATTGGTCATTGTAAAAGCCACAAGTCACCTCAAGCCCTACTTACTTCTATTCTCCTCTGCATACGCACTGGTCATCGTCAGATATTGATGAACGAACTATTATTATTACCATTATTATCATTACCATTGTTTGTTATCATTTCTA
>NW_004797599.1:332122-333120 GCF_000002075.1 Aplysia californica
TCTCTCTCTCTCTCTCTCTCTCTCTCTCTCTCTCTCTCTCTCTCTCTCTCTTAGAAAGATGGACGACTTGGACTTTGTCATAAGAACATAAAAAATGCAAGGGGTGTAATGGGAAGGCGTCGTTGGTTTTTTGGTTTTAGTAGGAGTTTCACGCACTTGCAACGCAATAAGGCAAGTGTCGAAGATAAGTGATGGGTGTTACAAGGGAGTAACAAACACAAAAAGGCAGATGAGAAATAAGGACGACAGATGTTTCATAAGAACGAAGCGGCAAACCACACCAGAGCATCTCCTCACCTTCTAACCTCAATTCCCTCACTTGGGAATGGGTACAGGGAACGATCTTGTGAATAACAGTTTGTCAGTGTTTGAGTGCGTGAAATCAGCGGCTTGCACTGTATGCTTCCCGAGAAGTTGCGGGACTAATAATGGTGGTAAAGGGCATAGAGTACTTATTATTATCATTATTATAATATGTAATTGTCAGATGTGGGCTAGTTGTGATGCCCTCCGGATCGTAACGTCGTTCTTTTAGGTGTCTTTGACGGCATCGTTCCATCTTTTTCTTGGTCTTCCTCTTGCATTGGTTCCATGTTATTTCATGTTGTAGTGTTTTGCAACTGGCTGTTGGGTCCCCATTCTGATATAAATTCTAAAACTATTCCACTCGTTGTTTTTCGGTGCTGCCTACTGCATGTTTGGTTTGAAACTTCCTTGTTTGATGTCTTTGTTCCTTCGTTTGCCACGTTCTGTGACGTTTAGCGTCTTTTGGAGACATTTTATTTCCCATGCTGTGAGAAAGTTATATTCGCTTTATTGAGGGTTCGGGTTTAATGCCAGGAGCGTTGGTGGCTGGCGTGTGCATTGGAGTAGTTTGCTCCTTCTTTCCTATCAAACACCTATCGTCATTATCTTGATTTTTGGGTTTGTTACTCTTTTGCAACACCTCTAATCTGCGGCTCTTATAAGACCTAATAATAATAATAATAATAATAATC
>NW_004797599.1:333366-334863 GCF_000002075.1 Aplysia californica
CTCTCCCCCCCCCTCTCTCTCTCTCTTTCTCTCTCTCTCTCTCCAGTTCATCCTTGAATAAAGACAATCCCACAAAGCTTACCCATACACCCTAACACACATTGATGAATTCACACAGTCATAAATTCCTACAGAACAGAACAGCATGAATAAACGATACTGAGAGAACATAATAGATTCTGAGAGAACATAATAATACACGTATTTGTATTGGGAAAGTCAGAAATTACAGATTGAAGCTGGACTGAAACAAATGCGTTTTAAGTGCTGATTTAAATTTTGACAAAGTTGTAGACTCCGAAGATGAGCTGGTAAAGCGTTCCACAGGGAGGGGGCGTGGTGTGAAAAAACTCTCCCTCCGAGTCTCTGACCTTTGCTTTGGACAGGTCTTAAAAGTCTTTTCGTCGCCGATCTTAAAGGCTGAGATGGTATATATTCGATGACCACGTCCAAAAGGTATGATGGTGCACAAATGTTGTTGACGCAGTTAAAACAAACAAAGAACGATTCTTTTGTACTGAATCCGTGCTTTCACCGGGAGCCAATGTAGTTGAATTAGCATTGGTGTAATATTATGCTCTTTGCGAGATTTCTTTAAAATTATGAAAGCAGCTTGGTTCTGGAGTCGCTGTAACCTATTTTACGTTTCAGTGGGAAGGTTTCCAAACAAAGAATTGCAGTAGTCTAGACGTGAAAGGACAAAAGAAGAGATAAGGGTTTTGATCGAATCAACACTAAGATATATTGACATTTGACCTATTCAGCGTAGTTCTAAATAAATTACTTTACATAGATGGTTTATATGATAGTGCATAGAGAGTTTGCAGTCAAAATAAACGCCTAGATTTTTCCCTTAATCTGTGAAAAAGATGACATCCATCCCAATACATATATGGTCAAAAATGCAAAGCAATATCCCTGGTTTGGTTTTGCAAAACAAAACTTCAGTCTTATCATCTTTCATTGTCTGTTTGATATCATCCAGTTTTTTACCTCCACAATACAGTTTTCCATGCTGGTAACTAGACAATTGAAATTTGTTGGTAAAACAGACTTGTTCAGCTGAGTGTCGTCCTCGTACATGTGGTAGTTAACGTCGTGCTTCCTAATTATTGAACCTAAGCAAGGGCTTTGTATATAGTGTGTATAAGAGTGGCCCGAGCACGGCCCTTGAGGCACGCCAAATTGCAAGCTGAAAATGGATGACATTCCCCCCTTGTACAGACTGTGTACGATTAAACAAATGGGACTCAAACCATTCAAGAACAGTCCCAGATAGGCCGAAGCTATGGCCTAGCCTCCTGATCAAAATTGAATGATCGATGGTATCAAATAATTGTGTTGCAGTCAAAAGGACTCCGTGGATGAGACAAAGCTTCAGAGCATTACGTTGGTGTTCAGAGATGAGTCTTCAGAGGGATAGGTTAAAATAATATTTATTAAAATATGTACTTTCAAGAATAAGAGAGAGTGTGTGTGTGTGTGTGTGTGTGTGTG
>NW_004797599.1:335948-337234 GCF_000002075.1 Aplysia californica
GTGTGTGTGTGTGTGTGTGTGTGTGTGTGTGTGTGTGTGTGTGTGTGTGTGTGTGTGTGTGTGTGACTGTGTTGTGGCGTTTGTCTATGTGTACGCGTGTTTCTATTCTTTCATTCATCGGCGCTGTTGGCAGACATATACCATGTGACTGGCAAACTGAGGAACAAAAAGTAGAAAAAAAAGAGTGACAGAGAAGCAGAGAAACCGAAAAAAAAACCAATGTAAGGATATAGGAGAGACAGATGGCGACAGAGTGAAAGAAAGAGAAAGAAAGAAGGGAGTGCTTATTTAGCCACATAGGGCCTAAATAAGGCCAACCCCCCCCCCTCCCCAGAACATTATTTATGCCACATATATGCTAAAACTACCCTTTTCACGCAACTGAGTACGTTCCACTTTCATAATGGTGTACCTTTATCATTTAGTACAGTTTTGTCCCAGTGTACAACTTATAAATCATAATCATAATGAAAATTGTAAGACCAAAGCACAATACGCAAAATTTTGCTAAATCCCAATGGTTTGAATAAGGGCCAGATTTTTCCTTCATGGAGGGACAAAAGCTTGGCTACCATTTTGGCAGACTTTGGTCAAGTGAAAAGGTCAAATCCTCCAAATGAACTTCGGGGTCAAATTTGGTGTATAAAAAGTGTGTACACAACGTGCCTGAGTCAAAGTTACACTATCTTTGACTATCTTTGCCGGAGTGGCACTCTCTCGTACTGTCTCGTAGTAGTAGTAGTAGTAGTAGTAGTAGTAGTAGTAGTAGTAGTAGTAGTAGTAGTAGTAGTAGTTTTTTGGCTAAGATCAAAGGTGATTTAGCGAGGCGGATACTGCCCGAAGCACCCGAGGGACGCAGGAATCTGCCCCTCTTTTCTATCGAGTGGATGGTCATCGTCCAATTAAAAAAAATATGTAGTAGTAGCAAACATCGTGTAGAGAATCTTTGGTAGTTGATCTAGATCTAGTAGGCAGTACTTTAGTGAACGTGCACGCAGCAGGGCGAATCGGCCTCGATACGCTCCGTAGACTTTTGTGATCGGCCACAAAGACTCGTGTTTTGATGGGTCTAAACAAATAAGTTTTGTTAATCGCATTGCCACATCCGACAGGGCAACATCTTTTTAAAAGGAAAAGACAGATCATCAAAATGGCGGTCTTCGCGTGAAAATCGATTCGGTAGAACTGAAAATATTGAAATTTACTTCTGAAGACAAAGGCAATTTTTTACAACGCCGTGAAATAAAAACCACAGGCTGTGTTATTCTGTATATAAATTATGAAAC
>NW_004797599.1:341790-342884 GCF_000002075.1 Aplysia californica
CCCCTCACCATTTCGCACTCCCCCAATATTAAATACCATTTATGACCCTACCCTAGCGTATGTGGAGCAGAAATAGACCGCGCTAAAGATGAGGACGGCAACAAAAACATATTATTTTTTTAAAACCTAGCCGATGTATCCAGGCAAAAGAACAAGAAAGACAGATGTTCACGGCTTACAATTATAAGGGGCCGACAATATAATGTGCGTTTCTGGGAGAATTTGTTTTAAGATATTACCATCGTAGTCCCAAGCTTATCGACAGTCTATTCATTCCCATTCACCATTTTAACTGTAGCTGTAAGCTGTAAAAACACGATAAAAGCATTGAGTACCGATACTACGACCAATACAATCAGACGAGGTATTCACTTTGCACAGTCGCTATCCCCGCAGTAGCTTTCCGGAGACGTCTCCGACGGAGATCAACCAATCAAAACGCTTTGTGCCTCGAGACCAAGGTTACAGGGGAGCATGCCCCTCCCCCCTATTTTAACCCACAATTTGATATATTTTGCAGTTAGGTTTGAAGTTTTCTTGAAAATAATTGATTTGCGACATTTTAGTGGCTATACGTGTGATCTACATCAAACAATACGCAGTTTGACACACACAAAGCAGTGCATATGTGTGCGGGAGTGCGTCTCCGAATCGTTCCTGGGTGCTCGCCCGGTCCCTCACGCCACAGAGCTGGGAGTGGAGGCTCTATTGGTCGTGCAATGACAACATTTGTTGGGACATAGCTTTGCCTGCATTTCATATACTTCAGAGATACTGGGTGTAAATACTTGTGAATTTTAAGCACAAAAGCAGAAAGATCCTTTTTCATGAGTATACGTGCATAATTATTATATTTTTTTCTCAGACCAGAATATGTAGCCATTTCAGAACGAAGAGCGGACCACCATGTAGGGCGGTGTTGATAGAACCCGCAACAAGCAAAAACTCGAAGTATTCATAAAATCTACACAGCATTCTTTTAAATCTCATAGCCAACATGCAATAAGGTTACATGTGTACAAAAGATTAGCATACAAAGAAAAAAAGAGGGACAGTTAAGGATGATAGACATTTGATAGGAAATAAGGAGCAAA
>NW_004797599.1:347307-349198 GCF_000002075.1 Aplysia californica
CTAGACACCCTGTCACCCCCTTCGTCCCTTCCCTCTCCTCCTCCTCCGCCTCCGACTCTCCCCTCCCCTACTTCCCCTCCCTCAACAACCTCGCCCAACCCATTCCACACCAAGGTAGAGTAGTAGAGTGCTTTGTTGTTCAAATACGTTTCAGCAAAAACACAGTTCCATAGACACAGCAGACTCTTTCTGCTTCCCCATCATGATGGTAGCTCGAGTGGTCTACAGGCACAGTGTCCACATTTTTTATTAAGTAAGCGTTTTGCAGCACTTGCAACACAACTAGGTCATATGAGTGCCGAAGATCAGAGGCGTTTCAAGAGGGCAACGAATTTTAAAAAGGAGAGATAAGGACGAAAAGACTGTATAAAAAGAGATAAACAGGATTATAAACGACCAATCACACCCCCTTTCCCCGTAAATTATAAGATCACACAGCGGCAAATATGTACCTCCAAAAACAAAGACAGAAAAAAAAAAAGTTTCTTACTATCTAGTAGTCACGCTGGTGTCAGAATAAACATCAATGTGTATTCCTTTTTCGAGTACACGAATGTATCTATAGAACTCTAAAGGTCTTGTAATTAATTTTCTGCATGTGTTTGAATGATGCATCAGATGTGATTATGTACATTTTGTCAGCTTTACTTTTCTTTTTATACTAAATTGTAAAGAGAGTAATGTATGATTTAATTTTTATGTATACCTGTATGCGTTATTGCGGTCGAGTACAACCAAGAAAAATTTCCTTATGGGACAATAAAGTATTATCGTGTCTTATCTTATCTTCTTATAGATGTTAGATAGGATAGAAGGAGAAAACTACACCAGAGCCCCCGCCAACCACCCACAAACAGTGTCCGCCTCTCAGTCTAACACCAAAACGTCTGTTTCTCTGTGTGGAGTGTGGGTCCAGGCAGCCTTCCTGTTGGGAACGAATCATGGAAAGCCGCAAAGCGAGAGGGGGTGGGGGGTCAGAACAGACAGCCGGATTCACTAGTCAATTCTCTCCGGACTAAACAAAAAGGAAGCAGGCTGCCCCAAAACACGTACACGGCAGACGTCACATTTCCTTGACAAGACGCAGGAGGTAGCAAGAGTGAACGTTCTGCCCACGAGAGATCACAGCAAATTTGCTGTTAAGTATGCAGGGTCTGAGGTTGAAAACTATCGCATCTTAAAATGCAAGTCCGTGGCAACAAAACTATCGTACACCTGGAGTTTTCATACTTTTGTACAGAAAATAGATGTACATTTGATTTCTAAAGTATTGTAAGTCGAGATACGATACTTTTGTTTTCTACGATTTTGCCGTAATAAACTTACGATATATTTTCATCAGGGCATAACCTTTTTTTTTAAATTCACTGAGCTTAAGGAACGCGGTTTTGACATATGATGCCCACCAGAAAAAAGTTTAACATATCTTTTAGTGCAAAAGTATCGTAACTAGAGTTTTTGAAACCCAGGCCCGATGCAGTTTTTTACAGTTGTACAGGAGAGCCAAAGAATGAATATTGTTACCAAGAAAACAAATTCTTTGCAAACATCCCAAGTCTATATTATTATGAATAAAATGATTTTGATAATAACTTCCTAATTGCCTTCAAAGCAAATGCTGTTTTCTTGGCGAGAACATTCAGGAATTTTTTATCTTTTTTTGCTTTTGGCTCTTCTGTAAAATTGAAAAAACTGCATATACTGTACTTTTATTTTTAAAGATAACGAGAGAAATAATATCTGTTGTTTCCAGAACCGAGCCGTCGGACGGAGGACGATAGACGCAGCAGCTGGTTTGGTCGTGTGGGGGGCAAAACAGGTTAATTTATTCATCTTCGGGAAACAGTATGAAGAGGGTTTTTTTTAGGAGGGGGTGTCCCCTTTTTATTTG